>NW_015150551.1:69737-81857 GCF_000732505.1 Cyprinodon variegatus | reverse complement strand
AAAAAAAAAAAGAGTAACAGCCAAAGTGACCAGTGTCGTTAAGATTAATTTATCAAACATTACCATATAACTCTTTCAGATTTACTGCACTGACTGGACAAATACCACAATCAAAACAAAAACTCAATATATTTAAGTTTTTAGATGTTGTGAAGACAATTGTGAAGAGATTATAAGAGGATTTAAATGACTTTGAATGTGTAACAGTTAAGTAGACAGAGGTGTCACATAACTCCTTACATTTGAACACCAAGCTAGCCTCTCACTTCTCTACTGGTAAGAACTGCAACAAAACTGGAAAAATGCAGTTTGTTTAAAGAAAAACACTGATAGCGACATGGATGAAGACAAGGGGATGGTAAACATTTGATGATGGATCAGATTTTGAGAAGCAAGCCAAAACACATCCATTCCTCCCTTTATTAGATTTAAAATTTACATGTTGATTTTGTTTCAAGTTCAATTTCAGTTTGAATGCTGTGGTTTTTTTTTTAGTGAGGTGAAACCCAGACCTATTGAACGGTCATACAGGACTTCTGTTTGATTCTATAATCCTATCTGAAATTTCAATTTAGAATCGGCAGTTTATGCTCTCTCTACCAATGCAGTGAGCAAGAGAGGAAAATAAACCTTTTTTTTCTGGGCAAGAAAGTGTTTTTTTCTTTTTTAAAAGAGCATTGTCATGTGCTTTGGGTATTTTTTATTTTTATTTTCCCTGTTTCCCTAGATTGTTTTGAGAGTTTTAGTGTCATTTGGTTTGGAACATTTTCTTTTATTTAACCAATTGAATATTTTTTTGAAATTAGTAGTTGACATGGGTTTTATTTTGGCTTTCCTATAAGATGGCTTTTATTGACTCAAGAGTAATTGCTCCCTCTCACTCACTTATTCTTTTTTTTCTCTCTTTGTGGCTGAAGTCTAGGACACACCTGGCTGTGCGAGCACGTAGCCTCAGCCTCCTGTCTCCGTCCGTCATGTGGAAGCTCCTTTTAGAATTTCTTTTGTTGTTTTGTTGGTGGAACTGGTAGTCCTGTCTTCACTCTTTATTTCTTTGGGGTACTGTAGGTTCTTTGGGATTTTTCTGTTTCAGACCAGTGCTTTTAGTGGGCTTAACAACTCTGTATAGGGTTGACCCCATGCTTTATGGTTTTATCTGGCTCACTAGGTTCTTTCTTGTATTTATGTTTTTTAATTTATATTTTCATTTATATTTTTTTGTCTTTTGAGACTGGGACACAAAGGGAGGGTTATATAATCTCTGAAGAAAACAATTGAAGATTTAACTAACCTTATCATATCGACAATGACAGATTGAGTGTTGAAAATAAAGATATTTGAATCCCCATGTGAATCTTTGATGTAACAAGCATAGCACAAGCTCGAGAGTTTCTACAGACATTTTCCCCCTCTGGCAACAAGTTGTAATGACACCAGTATTGTCCAGGCACTTTGGTGAAGAAGTAAAGCATCGCAGAATGCTGCAGTAACTGTACAGGTCTTTAGCTTAGAGGTGGAATAGCTTATGAAGTGAGGAAGTTGTAAATATTGAAGTTATTTTTGATTGAGCATCTTACCAAAAAGAGCCCGTCCCAAAAAAAGGGGCGCCCCTTTCCATTTCCAGGACAGGCTCTTCTTATGACTTACTTCTTAGACTCCAGTATGGCTATTTTTGTTGCACTGGGCTAAAGATTTTATTTTCTGACCCTAATGTGGTGTTTGAGGGTTATTTGTGGCTGTTTTTTTAAATTAATTGTTGTTGGTCCCAACAAGAAAGTTACCTTGGTTCACGTGCTAATAATGTTAACAAAGTAGCCAAGTGAACGAGAGCAAGCAGTTAGGCTGCTGCAAATCATTTTGAACAGGGGGTGCTGTTCAAAAGACCTGTGAGCCTATAGGCCTATTTAAAATACAATAAATAAATGGAGTGAGATTCACTATTTTCATATACACTTCAGTGCAGGCATCCAGGGTCTGTAACACACAGACAACATCTCAGGTGAATTTATGCGCTATTATTTAAACTTCACAATGACACTATAACAATGCTGATTTGGTCAGCTGGCATGAATCTGAGTCACTGTGGTTATGTCACACGTGACTATTAGCTCCAAAATCCTCTTACATAAACCACAAGTAAATAATTATATTATTATACTATTAAAACATCTCCACATTTATTACACAAAGGACACAAAATACCACTACCACAAAATAACACTCTAAAATAATATGGTTATGTTAAACTGCACTAAGAGATATGAAAGTGTGCGGCAGCACCATACAGTTACTTTGAGCTATATGTAGGGTCCCCTGCCTCGTTACAGGTGTTTAAATGTTGAGGTGCACTCTGGGGTCATGGGGATATAGTGTCTCATGAGAGGACAAATCTAAAATTAGATTTATTAGTCTGCTGTCGCAAGGGAGATACCTCTTTACTCTGTGACCAATAGCTTGCTCGCCATTGCTATGACTTCTGTGAACTTGTGTTGATCAGGCCTCAAAATAATTAAATAAAAATCAAGATACACATAATAGTAAAATAAAACAAAATCAAAATCATTTCCAAAAATATTCATAAAAAATTTATAAATTGTGTAAATTTTTAATACATTTATTTTTAAAATCTCCCTCCCGACCACAAGCTGCAGCACCCCCACTTCCTGTGGCAATGGCATGCATTGCCTCACACTTACCCAGAGGTTCCACTAAAGGTATAGGCCCCGCTTCGCTTCCCTGCCTTGCTGCTGCTGATGATGACGAGTTAGTCAGAGCACTTCTAGCTGCCGCTTGGAGCTTCCCTGAAGCGTTCCAGTAGCGTCGGCCACTGGACACTTGTCTATGTTCCGCCCCAGGTCTATCTTTCATCCTTGACGCCTCAACTTCACGTCAATCTGGAGTAGACCAGATTTGTCAGGTGCTACAAAGCGAAGTGCATCCAGTGGAGTTTCAAAGTTAAACACTACATGTTCAGACTGTGAATCATATTTTACTCTGAAACATCAAAACAACATTACCTGCAGCTCCAGGGCAGCGCCACCAAAAATTCTCTTTTCAAATGACACCATGGAAAAAAAGTTTATTTTGGAGCTGGAAAATACACCATTTTATATGACATGATTCGTCTATTTTATAAAGATAAAACCAGATAACCCATAATAGATCCAGAGGAAGAAAGGTACAGTAAGGTGACCAGATAAAAGCATGCCAGTACATGTAAATCTTTTATTGTCCCTCAAAGGGGAAATTTACTCTCTGCATTTAACCCATCCCCCTTGGGAGCAGTGCGTTCCCCACTTTTGGCCCCTGGGGAGCAGTCTGGGTTTAAGGGTCTTGTTCAGGAAGCCAGAGTGGCAGTCTGTGGGAATAAATGGGACTTGAACTCAGAACCTCCGAGACCAGGACAGCAACTCCACCGGGACTTAAGCGCAATGCCTTGCCCACTAGGCCACCACTCCCCATGTACCCTAAAATTGCGCAAAGACAAAATCATTGTGTGATTCCAGTCTAGCCGCTCCAAGGCGCTCCACTCGAAACTGGGTCCGGGCTAGAAACTACATCACTTATGCTATGTAGTGCTTGCATGTTCAGTGGAACCTCGGGGTTATGTGCACATCCAGAGAATACGACCAGAATTACTCTTTAATGAACTGACTTATAGGGCCTTAAAAGGAAACTGTGGTAAATAGAGGAAGGCTCATTTTACACACTGGGCAACTGTAACGTCATGCATGGCAAAGGAAAAAAAAAATTTAACCATTAAACTTGCAGAAAGCGCCGTTAAAAGTAAAGTTTTTAAAAGTTATTTCATGTCATGCAAAGCAAAAATATCATATCACCTGTACATTTTTAGATTTATTGAAGTGGAGTTTAATCAGAACATTTACCAGTCTGTTTTTATACTGGTATGTGCATTCTTACTTCGGTTAAGAATGTGTGTTTTCATTTGAAAACTCTGAAAGTAAAATAAGTCTTCCAACTTTGTTTTGTTTTTTTTGTTTTTTTCTATGTCTAATCAGTGGATATTACAAAGCATTAATTTATTAATAATCTTTGATTAATATCAAAGCTTGATCAATGGATTGGTAAATAATTCATCCTCGAAATTGATTTTTGATTGATTATGAGACTGATTATTTCATGCATATTAATATGCATGTCTTCCTCCTACTAAATGGATTCAATCCCAACAAGATATTTGAAAATAATAGCGTACAAGATAGACTGTAAATTCAGCATCTTCATTAAATAACTACACACATTTAAAAGTTTAGTAAAAGGTTTAACAAACATTTCTTCAAGTCTTTACTTTATCTTTTTGCTTTTATTATTTTCCTCCCAATCTAAGGACTGAAACATTTTGAATGCTAAAGACTCATGGCAGACATATAAGAAAGGTATTGTTTAAGAAATGTTGCAGACACACACTGTGGCATTGGTTTTCATTAAACACATATTTGGAACATTCAAAAGAGACATTTACATTAAGTTACATTTAGATTAATTTAGAAGATTTCAGCTTTTTTTTTTCTTTAGGCTACATTGCTTTAACCTATTAAATAATTAGACTTTTTGATTTAAAAGAAAGGTGAAATGTGTATATCTATGCATGAAACCCAAAACTGAACACACAATAAGCTGCTAAGTATCATTGATCCCTCTTGTTAGATATTACTTTAAGATTTGGGGGTTACCATGTTATGCAGATACACCATTTTTTCAAAAACTTATCTCCCAGTAATGCTGACATGTTAAAGTGACATTAATTTGTAATAAAAATAAAACTAATATATGAAAAATTTTGTTTTAAGAGAAAGTTAAATGCTAACCTTTATCCCAACATAGAAAACTTTTAAATAATGTGTATGATTTTAATGGAATCGATTTTGTAAAATGCCTTGAGACAAAATTGTGGTGAATTGATGCTTTAAAAATGAGCTGGATTGAAATAAATTGGAATGGCTGCTTTTGCCTTTTCCTTTTTTTTCAAAATATAAAACAAACACACCTGCAAAGTAGAAGTGTAAATATTTTAAGCGTCTGGATTTTAGTAGCCCATATGTTTTTGGACAGTTTACTCTAGTTTATTTTACAATCACTTAAATCAACAGCATAGATGACAGGTATTATCTCACAAAGATTGAATCCTTAAATTTCTTTAACAATTTTTCAACCAGGTCATTGCGCTTTTTTTTTTCTTATTTATTAACCTTTGTCTATTACTTAAGTTGTGCAGGTCATGTGAAGCAATACATTGTTTGGACAGAGCAGAAAGTTTGAATAACTTTAGTCTTAGTGGAATTCACAATGCTTAAAATATAAGCACCATCATCACCCTTTCCATCCTTTTGTACGACTCTTTATCAACACATTGTGTACTCAAAAAATTCATTACTTAAAGGTCATGGATTAATTAACTTAAAGTTAACGGGTTGATCTTTCAGGTGGATCATCAAAATAAGTTGACCCTCTTAATTATCAATCATTCTGGTGATATGTTTATGTAAGGCCATCCTATGTGCTCATCCCTATTTCCACTTACCGGTGTTGAGTCTGACATTGTAAAAAAAAAAAATTGCTAATTTTCTTTTGGAAAGTAAGCTTGTAAGAGCGATGCAAACAGCAACTTTTCATCAGAGCGTGCATGAGGAGAAATGATTGTTCCCTCCCTAAAGCGGGTATAGGGTTGTGCATATGCATTTTTTTTTTAAGTGGAGAGGGCGGGTCTTTCGGAAAATTCTCAAAATTCCTCCACTATACCTTTAGAGCTTTACTGATCTGACATTTGTAAGGTATTCTAAAGAGAAAGAGTGGAGGGACATCATCAAGGAGTTGTTTGTGTGCAAATTTTACAATTGGGAAATCATTTTGCTAGAAACTCATATTTAGGCGACTGATTATTGTTTGATATAGTTTAGTTATTAAAAACACACACAATATAGGTATCTTCTGATCACGTACAATAATACTCTTTTCTAAAGTAAAAATCATAAAAAAAAGTGCTTTGTTCTCAGTTGTCAACAGATGCTGCAGGTCTTTTAACACTATTGTTTTGCTGTCATGGTAACCTGGCACACAGAAACCTTGTTCACACCCAGTATGAAGACATGTAGTCTGCTTTTCTGTTTTTCTGTTAAACAGCAATAACCAAGTTCCGTCTATCATAAGATTGAAGTGATTTCTTGCTATCAGCTTTCTACTTTTTTATTTATTTCATTTTCACACACACAAAAAAGTTTCTGCTGATAAACCAAAGAGGAGTTCACCTCACAATTGGGACAATTTACAAAAATAACATCACTAATGGAACATGTCAAATAACCCACATTAAGAGAAATGTTTTTTTAAAGCGTGATCATATGTAAGTTTCCTGTCAATTAAATACCAGTTATCAGATTTTAATATATTCTCAAGGTATCTTTGGTACAATCGCACTTGATCAAAGTGCTGCTCATTTCTGATGGGATCAACCCAGACACATGTAAATGGAAGTTGCAGAAAATGGCCAAAGTGAGATCAGCAGCTCCATTCGCAGCCTAATAGGTGTGACATTCCCTTTTTTTTCTTCACGCTTAGCCAATCTTTTTGTCTTCAACATGTCAGGATTATAATTTTTTTTAATAGTTATGGACATGACCCTCCTTCCTAAGGTCTTTTCAAAGAGTAGTTATCATCACCTTTGTCTTTCTTCTTCTTCCTTTGGCAGCTAATACTGTTCTTTTTACAAAGGATATGACATGGGGCCTGTTATTACCCAGTTTCCACCTTTTTCTCATTTCCCACCCATCAAAGTAACAGCTAAGATGATCTGCCAACAGTTTTTGGATTAAAAAAAAACAGACTTCCCTCTAATCTCTCTGCAATCTAGCAGATCATCTTCTTGTTTCCTGAAAAGAAAATCTTACTCTAAAGAAAAATTGATTTATCCTACAAAGTGGACAAAATGGCACATTTATCTTGTGAATCAGAGATAGATGAAATCACACCGTTTTACTGATGTCTTTGTGAATCCCCCTTGAAAACGGAGATTTGCTGCATGAGTTGAAAAACTAGAGAAACTATCAAGAATCTTAAAAAGCAAATTGGAGAGGAAAATAACATGATATGTGATGTAAAATGATAAAAGCATAAACAGGATGTAAAATTCCAAGAAGAAGCAGCGCAAGAAGCTTCAAATTTGCAGATCTTTTTAAAGTTGTAACTGTATTTTGTTACAGTGGTTTTGCCATTTGAGGTGCACTTGTATGAATCTGCAAGCAGTTTACAAACTTGTCCACTGGCCATTTTGTAGAATTTGCTATGGAGGGTATGAGGGGCTTTTCCATTGGCATCACATTGTTTACTCGGGCAGATAGGATCCAGTGTAAGGCAATGGTTCCCTACAAAGGGAAGGTAAAATGCACCCTGTGGGTTGGGGTCAGTCTCTGCCTCCACAGAAGCAGTTGAAACTTTCTTGTTGTTTTCTTCATGAGTTATGGTGGAAGGGAGCAGGAAATGGATGGATGGACTGGGGCGCTGTTTTCAGTAATGCACCTATTGCTCTAGGTAGTGAAGGTGGTCATGAGAAATTGATCATGACTAAAAGTTTGATATTCTGGTAGTTTGCATTAAAAAATAGCTTTCTTTGCAGGAATGACTCAGCCTTAGAGATGGAAAAATATGTTTTGTCATTCAAAGACATCACAATACTTACAGACATTGATGTAGTCTGATTAGGACGCCTATAGCTACCTCCCTTTGGAGCTCATCCATCTACATCCTACAGGGCAAAGACCGTTGGGATGATGCTGAATAGACTGAAGAGACAGTATTTCCCTTCTGGTTTTGAGACTTCAAAACAACAAATAAGCGGTTACTGTAGCTGCAGAGAGATGTTTGGGTTTCCCTTCAGGCCATGTATCATTATTTTCCTATGCCTTCATCTCTTTAGAAGAACTGAGAAATAAAAAAATTACAGTTTACTATATTTTTTAGTTTGTAGCACTTCATGGTTTGTCTTAAAATTAGGAAACTTGTTTGTAAATCTGCATTTTTTTGTATTTTCCGTGTGATTTTCAAATTGTTTATTTTGCCCTTTTTCACCTATACCCTCAATTTTTTCTACAATCACTTAGTTTGCTTATTGGTTGTCAAAGGCCAGTGCCTATTTTCTATTTTGTTCAGCTATACATTTAAGTGCTTGTAACTGACTCTGAGATCAAGCAACAATTGCTACTGCTACCGGAGTGAACAGAGACTTGCAGTGAAGCTAGAAACAATTTACTAACATGACTGATCATATAATGGCAGCAGCTCTTAGGGGAATAAAGCTAAAGCAGCTTTTTTTTTTTTCAAGAAACGGTTTTTATATCTTTTCTTTTCAGATATATCAAAGGCTGCTCTAAAGGGATACATAACATGACCAAAAAAAGAAAAATAATAGTCTTAGGATAATTTAAAGCCTAGTAGTGGAACAGAAAAGCCATACGATATACTTTCTTTTAAGGTCAACCTGCATACATTTGAAAGTATTTATAAGAGTAGGAGTTTAGTTATACAATGTCACTTTCTATGCTCCATCTACTGCACCCAATAAGGCTGGCACCATATCCCAAAGAAATAATATACAGTGCAGACATATTTTATACAATGTATGACATGAATCATAATTACAAGGATTGGTTATAAAAAGTTGGGGATAAAATGTGTGGATTAGGCTGTTGACCTCCCTATGGGGAGGTGAAACTCTACTTTATCTCTGCCTTGTTAATCATGATCCCTGCAGGTTTATACAGTACCATCTGTTTTTTTCAGATAGTTAGTTGACATCACAGATTTTCATTAATTAACCTTACCAGATGGTTGGTTAATATATGAGGCTCAGAGCCTGCGTCAAAGCAAGTCACTTTTAATCTGGGTCAGAATTCTGTGGCACACAGAATTAGAAATCTGTGGCAGTAGGAAGACTTGTGTTAATCTTCTTGCCTGATATTGTGTAGCAACTCTTCTAAAGCAAGTTTCCTGGAAACTGACCTTGCATCTCCTGTATGATTAAAAATGTAGGTAGGTGAATGCTGTATAACTTAAGGCGGCTTGTTTCCATCTACACCAGTTAATGACAAGATATTGGAGTGTTTTGTATTTTACCTTTTGGTTTGCAGGAGTATTAGTATACAGCAAATCTCTAATTCTGACAGTTTTTAAGCAAAAGAGGAAAAGAACAGAAACTAAACAAAATCCAGAACAAGCTGCTAAAAATTAAAAGCAATTCCCAGAGATATGTTGACAATTTTTAGAAAAAATGAGCAAAAGTCTGCCTGCCTTCGATTTAGGCCTGTTTTTTGGTTGCCATGACCTTGATGACTGGGAATTTGACCAAGCAAAATAAGAATGCTTAACACCAACATGTCTGGTTTCTGTAAGAAAAAAAGACACTAGATCAAGATTATGAAAGGATCTGTTTTTTTAAAATCACAGTAAAAGAAAAGACTGATCGAAGAGATGTTTCTCATGTGCTAAAGGCTACACAAAGGTTTTCTTATCTCAGCTGAAGTCAAATTTTTATCTATATTAATAGCTAATTTCTCATGAAGACCAATAAAATGTACCCCGAGAAAATCCATCTAGTTATGATTTGAACTCACAAACTCCACGCAAAAAGTTCCAGGCCAAGACTCAACCACCCTAAAAAACCACAGATACAATGACTAAATGTCTTGCCACAGGTTTCTTTTGTCTGAATGTTTTTACATGTACATAAACTTCAATTAAATCCATCTCTTAAATATATGTTTTTACTTACTGTATTGTTGGTCCCTGAGTTACTACACAGTTAGATGAGAAAACTAGAATGAATAGAACAGAAGAATAGAATAGAACTATTGATTTCAGAATGGATATATTCACTTGTGACATTGGCTTTTATAAACAAACAGAAGGTACACAAAGGAGGAAAAGATGCATGAAGTAATGGCAGAATTCACTTTATTTAAATCTAAATGCATCTTATAAAGATCAGGTCTGAACTCTGTGAAAGGCAGTCAGGTTTCTCTACATCAAACTTTATAAAAATGCACCCATGGAAGTGATCCAAATTAATTGGTTTAGAGTTGTGATCCAATACTGTTGGTAAACTAGTATAGGTCATGTTCCATACATAAAAATTAATTTCACATAAATTCACAGGAAGGGCTGATGTCTTTCACTAACAAGTATCCATTTTTAGCATGCACCTTGAAGAAAAATATGAAAAAAATCTGTGCAATTATTACAGTATCTCTATATACTACTCAGTGAAACAGTACATTTTTCATTCATTGTGTGTATTCAGTCATTTTGTACAGGTACACTTTTGCAGTTATCAGAGGTGCCTCCTGAAAAGAAAATTGAAGCTATTTTCATGGTGGATCAGGATCCTGATAAAGAGCAGCTGTGGATTAAGCTGAATGTGACCGTTAAGGGGAGAACAGTAAAGCAGCTTAAAAAAAACG
This sequence comes from Cyprinodon variegatus, assembly GCF_000732505.1. Classification (NCBI taxonomy): domain Eukaryota; kingdom Metazoa; phylum Chordata; class Actinopteri; order Cyprinodontiformes; family Cyprinodontidae; genus Cyprinodon; species Cyprinodon variegatus. Next base: position 71,391 of record NW_015150551.1, on the reverse strand, counting down.
GTGTAGAGTTCCCTTCTCTTATCAAACAAAGAGGAAAAAAAAAACTAAAATACAAAGAAAATAAAAAATTACCAAATACAAACTTATAACTATAGTTAGAACTTCTTTCACAATGTAGCAATATTTGCAAGTCTTGCATGCCAGAGATGGAGAAAAACAGAATAAAACCTTTTGACATATCCAAGAAAAATGAGCCCCAAAACATTTGTCAAAGCGTTTTCTATGCAGAAACTCTAAGACTCTGGCAGCTATACTAGTATGTAGCCACTAGAGACTCACAGGCACAGTTGATGTCACAGTGACAACTTTGTCTGGCTTGTGTGAACTTGGTGCCCCTGGAACATAATTTAGATTCCCACTGGGATGTCACTGGTATCAGCAGCAGTGCAGCCAGGCTTCTTTTCTATCTCAGGGCGAAGATGTGGAGTATGATGTTTATCTTTACTTCCCTGCACTGTCTACACTGCTGATTTTAATGCCTAAAGGGACCCCTTATTTCAGGCTGATGCATCTTTCATGCTGCGATTGTAGGGCACTCATCTGTAAATGCATGAGCTCTTTCAAATATGTTCATCATTCAAATCGCAAACAGTTAATGTGGTTCTTTCCTCTCTTGCCCTTACCCACTCACAAACATCCCTATGCACTTTGAGTTGATATCCAGCTTTTGCTCTCACTTTCCCTCTGGTTCTCCTGTCTATGCTCTGATGAATTGTATAGTGGTTGTGAGAGAACAGTTAATGCATGCATGGATACCCTAGGCTTTGACAAAAATAGAAAAAGACCCTCTTAATGCTATACTCCAAAGTTACTTACTTTGTTGAAAGACCTGGTTAGAAAATACCACATTTAAAGATTTGTCATTTTTTTAAATAGCCAACAAATAAACATCTAATGGAATCAGGCTCACTGTAAGCAGTCATCTGCCATGACTGCCCGGGGGAGCCTAGGGAGGGGAGAAGATATTGTGTATACACAGAAAAAAAAATGAAGCACTAGTAGATCTATAAACCAGTTTTAACTTTAAGGGAGAAAGTGGAAGAAATTTTGATATGAAAAAGTATTGGTACCCTATACATTACTTGTTCACGAATAAAGGGAAGCAGGAAATGGACAAGTGCTTTAGTGCGGCGTCTGCTGTGAAGCAGGCGATGTACCAGTCCATCATGGTGAAGAGAGAGCTGAGCCAAAAGGCAAACATCTTGATTTATCGGTCGATCTACGTTCCTAATCTCATCTATGATCATGAGCTTTGGGTCATGACTGAAAGGACAAGATCCAGGATACAAGCTGTCGAAAAGAGTTTTCTCCGTAGTGTGTCTGGGCTCTCCCTGAGAGATAGGGTGAGGAGCTCAGTCATCCAGGGAGGACTCGGAATAGAAGCACAACTAGAAGCGCAAGTTGAGGTGGCTTGGGTATCTGGTTAGGATGCCTCCTTTACTCTTCCCTGGTGAGGTGTTCCGGGGATGTCCCACCGGGGGGATGCCTAGAGGGAGAACCGGGAAACGCTGGAGGGACTATGTTTCTCAGCTGGCCTGTGAACGCCTTAGAGTTCCCCCGGAGAGCGGACCCAAGTGGCTGGGGAGAGGGACATCTGGGCCTCACTACTAAAGCTGCTACCCCTGCTACACCTGGATGGATGGATGGATGGATG
>NW_015150551.1:23774-69628 GCF_000732505.1 Cyprinodon variegatus | reverse complement strand
TGGATGGATGGATGGATGGATGGATGGATGGATGGATGGATGGATGGATGGATGGATGGATGGATGGATGGATGGATGGATGGATCCTAACTAAAAATTAAAATGGCTCAATGCTTTGAATCAGCGCCTTTTAAATAATGGTCCATTTTGTCCTTCTTTTCCTTTAGGTGCCAGTTATATGTCACTTGTTTAGCCTATATTTACACTAAATAACTTTAACTTTATGAAAATCGTAAGATCCTATGTTTCACACATTCTTTACTGCAATTAGGTTAAACTAGTTTGCTACTACTCTAATGTAACAGGGTTGGAATAATATACAAATTTTACTCTAACTGCACACCAGAATTAGTTTCTTTACTAACAAAGGTGGCAAAAATATATCCACTTTTCTAAGTCAAGATCCAAAGTTACTGTTAGCAGCCTTCAAAAAAAAGGAAAATAAATCAAATTTAAAGCATGTATTCCAAACTAACCTAACATTAGCATTTGCTCTGTTCTCACATGTTAACATCATTAGCCTATTCAGAATAATAATCAGTAACTGGCAGGCTAAATATAATTAAAGTGACCTAGTAAACAAACCTTATATCAAGGTTAATGAAGAAAAAAATAAACTTTCATTTATAGAAAGTCAAAGACTCTCGGTTTCTCTAATGCACTATCCGACCACATTAGAAGCTCATTGATGCTGCTGGAATTCAAATTAATTACACTAATTAAGTTATATTACATAAGCATTATTTCCAAGTTTCATTTAAATCTCTGTAATCTTCTGAACCCTTTATTTCTCTTATGCATTAATTTTTTACACTTTTTAAATGAAATTAAACTCAGACATACTTATTTAATGATGGCGCCCTTTCAGAGTTTTGTTAGGAAAATCGACTGAAAGGGAACATATTGACTGCATTTACCCCATAAATATTCCCCAGTATCCTTGTATCAATACAAACCCATCTTTATATGGCTTTATGTTTCCCGTATTTATGTATTAGGTATATAGTCTAAGTATTTCTGAGATAAACATCCACTTTGTGCCACCCACAGGTACCCAGCCTTATCAGTGGTCACTCCGCCTACTTCAACCACCCTTCCTCTCAAGCTTCTGAGCCCCACGCTCCCACTGCTTCACATCCGATCCTTCTCTTGTCAAACACCATACTGATTTAATCTTGCCTTCCAACTAAAACAACCTCTACAGTATGTTGTCCTCCCATTTCTCTATCGACTCATCTCTCCTTTAGCCTATCCAACCCTTTGATAAAGCATTCCCATTGAGTATAGAGAAAAAAAACTGATGGCACTTTTAATCTTAAATTGCCTAAAGAAGACTGAGATAACCAAGGTTAAATCTTTCTATTTTAAATGCAGCACTACTTTGCTGTCTTTTACTGACAATGTGGTTGGATTTATCTTACATCTTACATCCAACTATAAAGCTAATATCAAGGGGAGGAAAATATGTGCACTAACTTAACAGTGTACTTTACAAATTGCTCCAAAAATGTTCAATCCCTTCAAAGGCAGCAGACTTTATTAATGATGCATTATATAGTTTTCTTTTTTAAATTTTTTTAAATTTCTTTTTTATTGAGCATCAGTGGTAGGAGTAGGAGTAGATAATTAAAGGTAATACAAAAACAAACAATAGCTAAAAAAAATAAATAAATAAACAAGAAAAAAATGAAATATATACATATATATATATACACATATATACACATGCATACATATACACTTACACATACCCATACATATACATATATATAGAATAGTGATAAAAAAATAAATAAAATAAAAATAAAAAAATAAAAAAATTAAATAAAAAATAAAAAAATAAATAAATAATCAGTTTTACAAACATATATACATCCAGATATGTACGCACACAAGCGTACAGAACATAACAAGCATTTATCTCGGCTCTCCAGCACTAAGGCTGTGTACCTCACAATAAATGGTACACATGGGTTCGATCCAGATCACAGATCCAAAACGCAGGATGACTGCCAGAGGATAATTAAGTGGGCATAGTTTTAAGTTTATGTAAATGTGTCAATATCGGACCCCAGACAGAGAAAAGTTTGTCCTTGGACCCCCTTAGAGTATATTTTATTTTCTCTAATTGCATGAAGTGTGTCAGGTCACTAAACCACAAGGACACCCTGGGTCGATTTTTGGATTTCCAATGCAGTAAAATTCTTCCACGTGCAAGCAGCGTTGTAAAAGCAATTATGTTTCTATGGCATTCCCTTAATGATATATATCTTCTATCTGTGGCTCCAAATATGGCCATAGAATGGCATTATATAGTTGGCATTATTTAGTTATATAGTTTTCTAATGACACTGCCACCTGTGTCCAAAACACAGAACTGCAGCACTCTTCTGCTGGTTGTCGTATCTCTTACTTAGCAAGTAGGGAGTTTTTCGACACAATGTGGAACCTTGTGGGAGTTTAGCTGAATAGTGGTCACTTCTGAGTATCCACAAAATCCATCTTGAATATAACACTTTGAATGTTTGCAAGACTGGACTCATTTAACATGGACATGCGCCGAACAGTGATATGTTAAAAGTGAAATTCTGACCTGATGTAGGTTCAGGAAAACTGGCTAAAGGCTAATAGATGCGTCTGGACTGCAAAACCAAAGTGCCAGTCTGCTGACAATGTCTTGGTCATAAAGGGTCAAATAAAAAGGATATATAAATTTTTTTTTTCAGTAAAATTTTACATAAGATTTCTTATAAAACAGTGTTGCTGCAAGGAATATTTGAGCTCTTAGAAGCTCCATCAAGGTAAAGAATATCAGTTATTTAGGAAAGTAGGATTGGCTACCTACTGTAAATCGAATTACTATCTAAATCAGGGTTTCTTGACCCTGGTCCTCAGCGTTCACTGTCCTTCATGTTTATGATGTAGCTCTACTCATGCATACTTGATTAAAGTGATTGCATTTTCTCCTTGGCAGCCATTAAATGCGACCAAAGTTTGTTTATCAATTATTCATTCAGATTAGGTGTGTGGAGGGAGGGAAACACCTGAAACATTTAGGCAGTGGGCCCAAAGGACCAGGGTTAAGAAATCCTGCTCTAAAAGTTGCATTTCAGAGCATTTCTGCAAACCTAGCGTGAGACTGTGTTATGCTTGATGTAGGCTGATAGATGCTGATAGACATAGCTGAGCCTGAGACAAGATAAAATGATATCGCCCCTCACCCATTACATTCATATTGCATAAATCTTCACCCCATTCTTTCAACTTTTAAATATTCTTTTAAATATTCTTGTTGCAATATTTTCCATATTATATTTTACAAACTTACTTAACTAAAATTCAATTTAGCAGTCAAGCCATTATCATCAATGTCCCACCATACTAGCCTACACCTTGACAGCAGGCTTGGTGTGGAGCTGGGGAGGGAGGTCTGTGGTACAGCAGAGCAAAGGGGGTGTGGGAAGGGGGTAGCTTTTTGCCTATTAAAATGTTCAAGGTAAGTCCATAATTTTTCTCAGAACTCCCTATCGCAGTTTTAACATTTATGAGCCTTCTAACATTACCTAGGATTTGTTCTAGGTAATGAATTTGTTGTCTTCTACCAGCAAAGATATACAACATTAATTTAGCAGAAACTGCTGAGATTGTTTGTGCCTTTAGAGAAGAGGACAGAGATTATAGTAATTTGTCTGCAGGTGAAAGTTAACTGAGGGATCTGCAGATAGGCTCTACATGTTTTACTTAGTTGAAAATCACACTGTTTCAATATTCAAGCAATGGAGCGACCTGCCTGAAGCAGAATGAAGGAACAGATGTAAGTATTTTGTACTTATGTGGTGCTACTTTATACAGTAAACTTAAAGATGTTGGGTCACTAGCCAAATCCTGTCGTGGGAATTTGTAATGCAGGGGTTCTTTCCTACGAAAGCCAAGACTGGTCGTGTCCCTCCAATATTTTTCACAGTGGTTTTCTTGAAAAAGTACAAGTACATTTTCTCATTATCTAAAGACAACAAAAAATGTTTTCTTTTCATAACGATATGATTGGTGTTTGTTAAAACTGATTATATCCTTCAATCCCACAACAGTGGGAGAGGATTTATAAGTATAAGTTATGGCAGCCGAAGTGTAATTCTGTAAATAATCCTCTGTTTAACTTTTAGTTAACGAGACACACGGTTTGATGATTTGCTTACACTTCTGATTCATAAGAAATTAGACCTATGCCTCTGGCGCCCTAGCACTGGGTGTTTTCTGAACAGCCCCAGTTTTGCACCTGTAACAGGGATAAGATGCATAATCCCCCAAAACGATTCCCGATAAAAGATTTTCATAAAAAAAAACAAATTACTCAGATTTGTTTCTAATGTATACCATGCAATCCAATCATCCACCCCGACCTGACAATGAGTGAAAGAAAAAGGAAACTAAAAGAGTAATTATTTGCACACTCACGGTACCAGGACTACACAACTATGGGCACCGCAGGCATGGATGGACTGGGAATCCAGGGCTGTTGGCCAGCCTCATTCATTCCTCATACAGGTTAATTATTTCATCATCTCAAGAGATCAATAACTATTTTCTCATGATAACAAGATAATTATCTTGTTATCTCGAGAAAACAATTAATGGTTTAACCGTGATAACAAAATAGTTATGTCATTATCTTGAGAAGGCAATGCAAAAGTCCTTTCCCACCCTTGCAAGGACTAATGGGCCAGTTCCGGACCCCAATTTATTATGGATCCGGAAGCTAATTTAGTAGCAACAGTAGCAAATTTGTAGCTATAGCCATACAAAGATAATATCCTAAAACTTCTGTATTACCAAGCAAAATTTTCTGTATTTTTCCTTCAAAGAAACTACTGGTGTCATTTAAAAAATAGCTACAGCCAAAATAAAGTGTCTGATTCAGCTACTTTTATTCTTGATGTCTGTGCAATCTTGCTTTTATTGGCCTGCTGTGTATTAAATCCTTGGCTTAGAGCTCACAGCAGGAAAAAACGCTGTGTACTTTAGTTACAAGCAACTGGGTTGGTAATCAAAGGTACATTTAAAGATCTAAGCACATGGAAGGCTTCCCAAATATCAAGTGGAACCAGCGTATAAAGCAGTATCTTAAATGCTTTGCATTAAATCAGCCTTTTTCCCATCTGCTTCTCCACCAGGACAGAGTCAAAGTGATGCCCAATCACAAGTAAAGTCTGTATCTTACTGTAAAAGCTGAAGTTTTATTACTTCTACATTTCCTATTTAGATTATGCAGCTGCCTATAAGATGCTTTACTAATTCCAGAAGAATCATATAAAGTCAGTAAAGAATATATCATATGACTTATGTTTTCCTGCAGAGAAGATTGACAAAAATGTCTGCTTCCTTTTTTTTCTTTTTATTAATTTATTGCCATTATACATTTTTGTGTTCTTCTATATGCACAGTCATTAAAACCCTTGAGTAACTTAATGATGAACTGTAACTGCACAGCACAAAACCAAACCTTTTCAGGTTACACAGCAACTTAATTTAACTGATATTACACTCTAAATTTAAAATATTTTCAGAAAGTTTTCCAGAATAGTATGGATACTCTAATTCCTTGGGTTACTGAAATTTGGACAGTGTTGTAAAAGAAAATATAGCTACATATCTTTCCTCTGAAAAAAATTATCTAGACAATTTTGGTTTTTTGATCACCTCAAACCAAAAATCTAACCTTGGAAGCTTGAATAAACAGCATACCATCTAATAGTCTGATAGTGTTTCTCCAACAGATGCTATTATTTTCTTTCCAAATGTAATATAAATAACGTGTTTTCCTTATTGCTCTCGCCTGCAGTTTTAGTAGCTAGGAAGTTTTAAATGGCAGGTCTGGTGAGTAGCAGCAAGTAGCCCCGAGGTGACAACTGCTAATTAAAGTATGTAAGCCACTATTTACCTAAAACTACAAGAACAATATGTGACTTATTGAGGTTAAAACATAACTATACATTCTAATTTTATTTCATAAAATAAAATAAAATTAGAATGTATAGTTTATAAAGCAAAAAGGTTCATGTTGGTGCGCATAAAAGCTAAAGTCAAACCACAAGTTTCTGGAAAGCAGACACACATATGTATATATAAAGCCATTCCTCTAATGTGTGCCAAATTGTATCGAGGCTGTTCCTACAGAATGTTCACTGCTGCTGTATAACCAACCAGAACACAAATTTATTTATTTTCTTGCTCTGTCAAGTGTGCTATTCCATCTTCATTACAAAGAAAAGGCCCTAAATGCTGTTTTAATGGTAGGTTTTATCGGCTGTCTCCCCATGCAGCGTGTCCTCGGAGCTGCTTACTCTTGGGTTTATGCCCAAGATCTCAAACTGAAGGGTATTTAGCAGATAAAGCCTCCAGGGGTGTATGGGACATGTATTATAGATGTATAGAGGGTGATTTGTTGTTCGCAGACATGGCAAAGGAGTATGTGACACCGTTCTCAATAGCAATTTATACTCTCTGCGGAGTCTTCGTACTCATAGTCTGGCTATGCGTATGCATGAGGGAGCAAAAACATAGACACCGCTTCTCATGGGGGCCCAGCTGAAGACAGTCATTATGGAAAGGTGGGTACTAAAGAGGAGCCGGGAAGCATGCAGTGTTAAGGAGGGAATGGATGGCACAAACCAAGATGGAGAGGAGACTTAGTAGAGGGAGCATAGGGCTTTTTACTCACTTAGTGCTTTTAATCTTCACTTAAGCAGCAGCGAAAGGAAGCACTTAAGGAAAGAGCACACAAAGAGTTGATATTAATGTCTTTATGCTTGAGGAAGTTGTGGAAGTGAGTCTGAAACAAAGTTGCTAGAGGAATGCATGGAGTTCCAGCGTAATTAGCTGCTTATGTTAGTTTGCATGACTTTCTGCAGCTTTAAACTTTTTTTTTGCAATCAAAACTGAAGAATGAAATAGAAGTTTACTGAGGTCTTTCTCAGTAAACTTCTGCAGAGTCATGCAGAAATCATGGATTTCTTCAGAATCATGCAGAAATCATGATTCTGATCATAAACAAACAGCTGATTTCCTATATTAGGAAAACAGAATGGTGTAAATGCTCATCTTCACCACCTTGGGTAAGAATTATTAAAAATTACTCTTTCTCAAAAGTAGAATTTACTTATTAAGAATATGTTGAACAGTGATCACTCTGCCCTAAAAAAATTGTTAAAATTATCAAGTGTTGAGGTTTAAATTGAGAAATGGCCTAATATCATCAAGCTAATAGAACAGTGAAGGATTCAAGCTCAGTGTAAAACTAAAGAAATTTCAAAAGAGTGAAAACCTTCTCTGTAACATCAAACCATAAGCAATGACATTGCATCTACACAACCTAATAAAAAAAAGAAATATTGAGTGTAGTTGTGGCTTTTTATCTTACTGAAAATAAAAGATCACAGCTGACCAGTGATGCAGTGTTCACTTTGTGATTGATTTTAGGGCTCACTCCATTCAGATTGTAATCCATGAGCCAAAGTCCTTTTATTGACTGGATCAATGCTCATAAAAACAGTCTCCTTAGAAAAAATTCTGTTTGCATCACATAAAGAGATGTTCCATAGGTAAATAGTTCTTATAGTCATTCATCAAAGTATAGTAGAGAGTCCACAGATATTAGGGTATGAAATCTTTTCCTTCTGCTTCCATCTTGAAATAGGTTCTGACATGCATATTGATAATTAACATGTAGGTAGGTTTTGACAATAAGACAAACAAAATGTTGTCATGATGGGATCTAGGCGTCTAACCCACATGCAGAAATCACTCAAGAGGCAGAGAAAAAGTTCAAAGGTTTATTTACAGAGAAGCACAATATGTAATGAACTGGTCCTTGGTAGGTTGACTGGTCACGCAGGGGTTCTCCATTGAGGGGGGACAGAGTGGTTAGTACTGATCCAAGTTACTGCAGGTTTTCTGATGTACGAGGGAATACCTGTTCTGAAGTGTAGCGGAGCTGCAGAGGGGGGGAACCTTGAGGGTCCAGAGGCTAGTCGGCAGGCAGAGGGCTGAGGGCAGAGGCGGAGGCTTACTGAGTGCAGGCAGACGGATTCCAGACTGAGTTCTCTCTCTTAGTTTTCTCTGAGAGCGGGCAGGCAGATTCCAGGCAGAAACAACCCTCCAGGGTTTCTCTGAGAGCAGACAGGCGGATTCCAGAAAGAGACTTCTCTCCAGGTTTTCAGATTGTCAGGCAGGAATATCTGTGAGACAGAAAAAGACTGGATCAGGCAGGTTCACAAAAACTTGGGTTTAGAAAAGCAGGCTGGTTCAGGCTTGCTAACCATTACTGGCAAACACTCTGGCACTGGAGTGTCCGTCTCCGCCTCCTTAAGAAGGAGCCTCCTGATGAGTAGATTGAAGACAGGTGTTGCAGTCAGCTCATGCCCCCAGGAGATCTTGTGCGCCCTCTGGTGGAGAAAGTGGACAAAACCTTCAGATCCCAACAAATATCATGTACTCTTTTTCATTTGTAAGGTGTTTGAAGGTGGAGTCCAAATTTTGGGTATTTTTTCCTGCAGACTTTTTTAGCATTACCTCTATTCACTTGAGTAAAAACAAAAGCCTTGATTTTCAGGGCTAAATCTGTACCTGATAACTAACCTCAATTGTTTGAGGTAAAACTAAATGAATAGTCTAACTGAAAATATTTAAAGGGAATTTGCCCATGCAAACTTAGAAAAGAGAGACTATCCTAGTCTGGATAATGGTACAGCAGGGGTCTTCAACGTTTTCCAGGCAAAGGACCCCCAAACTGATGGCGAGATGGAGCCTGGACGCCCTAATAAGATATATTGTATGAAATTGTGTTCTATGAAACTGGTCATATATAGTAGTCACACCATTACAGATGGAGTAATCTAAGGACATTTTGTTACTGATTCTGATATTTCTCATTCCTCTTTGATGGGACAGGCGTTGTGAATGAAACGGTGCCCAGCTTGAAAGAGCTCCTATGTTTTGCTGAACGTGTGCATTGATGACTGAAAGACATCTTCTGGAGGGGGGAATATAAAAAAAATTCAACCAAAACTTCCAAAACCCCCATGTAGTATCTCTGCGGACCCCCTGTTGAAGACCTAATAACTAGAGTTACTCCTACTTTGGATGATACAATTTAACTCTTTTTGTTGCCATCAAGCGGTGTCTGACCTTAGTCTGAGGAAGGTCTAACCTATTCCTGCATTCCTGCATGCACAACTACTTTTAAGTCACCCCACAGCGTTGTGTTCAGATCAATATCTGGACTTTGACTGATTTGGGCACTTTCCACTTCTTAATTCACAGTAAGTCCTTGGTGGATTTCCTGTTTATTGTTGAATCATAATAATGACACTGATCCATAGCAGCTTTGTGGTCTCATATTTTTGCAAAGCACCCACTGCTATGAGATGGAAGCCATGCTGGGTATTGTGATGTGAGCTGTCCAGGTCCTTCTGCAGCAAAACAGACATTGTAAAAGTCCTAATTAATCTAATTATTTGACTCTGTCAAGTCATCTACTTTTCTTAGGGAGCAAAGTCAAACATTATATGTTCCTATGTACAGGCTTACACGTTCACAACAAGGTGGTAAGTTGCTAGTTTAGGCCCTGTGATGCATGTTTCAGTATTTTAGAGCTTATTTTGGCAGCATGCAGTATGCTTTAAGGTTTGACTTATACAGACCTTGCCAGCTGGCCAGACTTAGACATCTTGGCAGTTGTTTTGTATTTCCTCCAAAGGTAGATTAGCTTCTGTATGGTGGAATTCCTATTTTCAAGTTCTTGTAAGACCTAGCTAAATCCCCTATCAGACTCATGAGCTCAAAAGCTCATTCAGCCTTTCCACAGTATCCAGTCTCACTACTAATAGGCAGCTATAAATAATAAAAAATTCACACAATCCAACTCTAACAGAGGGGCAGATGTTGGCTTGAAGGACAAGGGATAAAGTCTGGTGTAGAAGTGAGAAAGATCTTGATGGTTAGCTGCTGTTGTTGTAAAACTCAGAAGTCATCATTGCCTCTCCAAGCGCCCTAAGAGAGAAAATAAGGGAGCAAAGGCTTTTCCCACTCCTTTCCCTTTTGTTCCCTTTTTTTAATGACCAGCCTGTTCTTCCCTGACTCAGTCTTCATTCTTTGCAGTGTTGTCAAGCTGCTGTGCACAGCAGATACACAGCACACCGACTGCGCATCCTCTTATGTTTCTCTCTGTGTTGCTTTTCTTCTATATTTCCTCCCCCCATCTTTTCCTCTGCATGCATTCGGTGCATAACACCCTGCATAATACCCTCCCTTTCTTTCTCACAGGCTCCTGTTCATATTCTACGTTTGGTTCATTCCCCCCCACCTCTCATAATGTTCAGTAACATTTGTCTTCACGCCTCTTCAATCTCTTTTTGCTGTTTGATATCAAAATGGAAAAAAGAAAGAAAAACTGAGCCTGACCTGCTATGAACAGATGATTTTCTCTCTTTCCTACACAATGATGAGCTAGAGCGATGCGAGAAATATGGCTTCCTCCATTTCAGGCAATATTCTTCTATTTCCGATCCAATACTGTAGCATTTTTGAAACATCTGCTTGTTATTTTTAGAATAGAACCCTGCACACCCCATCCGACACCCCCACCCCCGCACCGTGTCCTTTTTTTCCCCCCTCCCTCTTGTGATCCTCCCCTTTAAAAAATAGATACTACTGAGCTTTATGCATGACTGATGCTGTAATAATAAATACTATGCCCTATTCGAAATCAGGAGCAAGTGAAAGCAAAAACAAAGTTTTCATTCCATCACGTTTCCTTTGCCTATTCGGGGCTGGTGCTAATATGCCTTTCAGAGCCAAAGAGGAGCTCAGGGGGCAGACGATCTCCTGCACTTCTGCCTCGGCTGTCAGTCTCAGCAACCTATAATTTTGTTTTTCCCCACAGCATAGCTCACAGGAGCAGTCAGCAGCTATTAACTTAGGTGTTGCACCTCATGTCAGACACTGATATATTACACCACATGGGACGAAGGTAGCTCACAGTGAGAAGACGAGGCTGGGCAAAGGAGAACAGGAGGGAGGAGGTATCTTACCTCCCCTGGTATGACTTTGATAGCAGGTATAGTTGGTGTGCTGATGTCGATATCTGACTTAAATATGAGCTGACATTTGTTTTTATAAGGCAAACATGGGTTGATCTGTGTTTAGTTTGCAGCGGATTTTTGCATTTTTAATTTCTAGAAGCTGGAGGCACTGTAGTCCCTGACTAAGAATAGTAACTAGGGGAGAGAACTGGACTGTGTAAACATGAGAACATTTGTTAGAGGTTTTGATCACATTTCTCCAGGGGTTCAGTTTAAGTTCAATTCATCACAGAAAAGTTGGGCCCCCTTTGTCTGAAAGCTAAAGAAAGATTTTATAAAATGATTGCATGCTTTGTGAATGTTGCATTTTAGTTTTTTTTTTCTTTTTTGCTCTGATCTTAGTTCACCTTTTTAAGTTTAAATACTTATGAATAAACATGAAGTCTCAGTAGAAAATTACCACTTTAAAGTATGCAATCCTCCAAATTGTCGTGATCCTGGTGTGCTAGTTTAGTTTATGTAAATGTGGGAGTTCTCTCTTTGAACAGAAGATCCCCACTGGAGAGCTTGGCCAACCTGTGGCAGACAGCCCACCTGTCTGCATTTACTCTCATCACTCTGCTGGAAATATAAAGAGCTGCAGGACAATCGCCTTCCGCCTGATGACTAAACATTAAAGCTTCTTTGCTCATGCTTACTATTTTTCCATAAAATTCTTTAAGATTCAAGAAGTTATTTTTAATTGCTTACCTCAGTTCATCTTATCTTTCTTCTCTAAGGTAAAAACTATCTCACCCGTATTTAATTTCTCTGACATACTCCTCCACGTCAGACTCCTCCTGCAAACTCCTTCTCTTCACAGTCATCCTCTGCTGCTCAGTCGACTCTGACTCCCATCTGCCTGGACAGTCCCTAGCTCTCTGTTCACTCACTCAGAAAACCCTGAGAACTCACCTGCTTCATTCCTCATGGGACCTTTTCTGGAACTCACAACCACTACTGTAACATTGCTACCACAAACAACTGCTGGGATCTCCACTCCTCCCTCAACGTCTCTGTAAAACCACATGCCCAGCTCTTTCGTCTCCTTCATTAAATCCTTACTGCCTTCTGAACCCCTCGGCTCTTCTAACTTCCAAACACCAAATTCCAGACTCAGAATGTTCTCCAATCTGTGAATTAGTTTTATCATGTATCAAGTAAATAAACCTCTTCACTCTTACATTCAGTGTCCTGAATTCTGCTGCATATGATTCTGCTGTGGGTCATACGAATCAAAACATGACAACTGTAAAATTGGCAGCACATGTACAGTAGCATGTAGTTATAACAATAATAATCTATTATACAATTAAGTGAGCATGCTGAAGAGTCACTAAAACATTATTTGTTTTCTATGTCAAAGCAATATACTTTAATGTATGTTAATAGATTTTAATGTATTGAATTTAGATGAAAAAAATGAAACAGTGCAAAGTTCTATATATATAAATCCTAAACACATTCTGTACAGTCTTACCTTTTGATGATGGCTGACTTTGACACATATATTAGAGTACTTTCATGGCTAACCAAATCAGTTATGACAAGGGCCACCTTCAAATGAAAACATAATCAGAATGGCATGTCCAATTCCCATTTCAGCTCACTTGAAATTCTGTATTTTCTATATAACCTGATTTCTGACGTTTAAATGGTCACGTTTGGCCCTTAGCCCCTCTGATCCTCAGGTGTGAGCTAAGGGACAGGGACAAAAACTCAGAACTCACTCAGGAATGGCAGCCAGCCCGTTGTAGCTGTTTTTGCTTGTACAGTAATGGATAGAAAGAAAATGTTTAGGCCTTTTCTCCCAAAGAAAACATTAAAAATGGCTAAAAGTCTAAATGGTGTATCAGTGTGCAACTACTAAACTCTAACTTACTCAAATTTATTTTCTCTGGTGATAACCCTTTCAGTGTGTTGATGTGTAGAAAAAAAAAGTGAGTAAAAAGTGTACAGCACTGAATTTTGAATTAAGCAAGCTCACTTACAACTTTTCCTCAGAACAGCGCAATAAAACAGAATTTTATCAAAACCTCTTTTAAGAGTGGTTTTGAAAAACAATCAAGGAGAAAATTGCTGATGAAAGAAAAAAAACGGTCAACATGATGATACACTGGATAATAGCAAAAGTAGAAACTAAGTGGCTTGGAGATTGAGCTATTGAACATTGCTCTGGAAAATAATTGGGTTATGACAGTTAGAGATACATTATTGACAATTAAGGATGATCTATTGATAGCAAGTATTGACTGCTGTGTGTAATCAGTCTCCCTGTTGCTTCATAATCAATATATGATACTAGAAACTGATTCGAATTTCAAAACCTAGCTTTTCAGTCATAAAAATGTTTGTAATACCACTTAGGCATTGCCAACTGTAGCATACACAATGCTGGAAAAATTTGCAGTACCAAATGTTATCAATGGACTAGTATCAGAGGCCTAAATTCAGCTAGCAGGACAATTGTGTGCTTAATAAAACACAGACAACCAATTGAAATGCATAGCTTTGCTGTATTGAGTTTTTCCTTCACAATGAAGGTTTGCATATTTATTTACAAAAATCACATAGTGCACAAGAGGTAAGGAAAAAAATCCACTCAGAATATCAAAATAAAATAAAATAATAGTGTTAAAGTTAATATACTCTTTATATTTTAAGGAAGTTCAGCTACTGGTTTTACTCCTTTTTTAAAGTCCAACCCACAGTTCAATTTCATAGTTCTTGGATGGGCAAAATAAGATGGAATGAGATCTTTAAGACAAATGTGCACCACTAATCCACTGCTCTTTTGGAGGAGAGCAACATGCATGCAAGTGTGTGGAAAGAGGGTGGCTACATAGCCTCCTACTCCACTGTAAGAGAGGCTTTTTGAATCTTTAGGTCTTTTTTTTTCAGGTTCGAGGCTTCTTCGCCATCAATTTTGGACCTGGCCTGTACAGGACAGAACCATATAATGTAAAAAAAAATAAAATAAAAAAAAATAAAATTCAAAAACATGTACCTCTTCATATCTTCAAGCGCATGTAAGCAATACAATTCACTACTTTAAGTTTGAGAATTCTTAGGTTACAGACGTCATCTAATCTCCTAGTGATGATGAGATGAAGCCTCACGAGGCATTGAACCATTTGGGCTAATTGCTTCAACAATTCCCACAGTTCATAAAGCTGAACATGTCACCGCCTACTGGTGGAGTGCATAACTACATTAACAATATAATCTGATTTTGACAAGTGTTTTTCTGATCCTTACAGGGCCTGAAATTCCCAATTCCAAAATCCTGAATCCCACAGAGATTTTACAGAAGGCACAGGCGTTTACAAGGGTTGTAGGCATTACAGATACTTAGTAAGAGCTAAAACAACAATTTAGAATGTATTAAATATAACATTGTACCTGTGTTTGTGTAAGATATCCTGCGGTACAAACTCTCGTGGTAAACAAACACCCATGCATAAAAAGCAGGGAAAAAACATTGCAACATTACTGTGTTACAAGACACATTTAAAAAAGCAATCAGTGTTGGCAGGCAAAAAGTTTGAATTGCCCCTCTGATAGAGACACAGACAGTGATACTCATGAAAGCAGACAGGAAACTCACAAGCAGGTAGAATAAAAGCTCAGGGGATGGTGTTTGGTGACAGCCTGAGAGAAAACTAAGTGAGTTTAGTGTATTGTATCATTCATGTTATTTTTTGTTGATGGACACCTCCCATGCTCTAAATTGACATGACTAATGACAAGGAAGTCAAGCTGTTATGCAGGATATGCTTGAGCACCAAGCAATCTTATTACCTGCTCTGCTAGATGTTAATATTTGATATCTTTTATTTATTGTGAATGCCAGCATAAATGTTTTACATATGCTTTCCACAGCAAAACAAGAGTGTTCATGTCATTTGGGGTATGACACACAGCAATGTAGATGCTGCTTGTTTGAAATTTTAAATGTTTGATGCATTGTTAACTGAATGAAAAGATGTTTAAAAAACAAAGATGACATATCAATCTGTGGTTTTGAGTATTTTTTCCAACAGAGAGGTTGTTTTCTGTGAAATGTACAAAATGATTGGTAGTTTTGCAAGTGATTCATTCCGACTCTGGGTTGCTGCATCATTTAGTAATTTAGGTTGTTCAAAGATTTTGATAACATGAAGTCCTTTCTCAAACGGATGCAGTGCTTACTGGTGTACAGTAATTAAGTCTTCTTTCCATATCATAATTATCTTTTTTTTTTTAGTGGATGTTCAATTTTACTAAAAAGAAAGGAAAACTGATAACATCAATTGAGAAATCATGCAATCTATAAGAAAATTACAATACTTTTAAAAGTAATATTTAAATGTCATGTCAGCAGTCTGGATGGGTATAGAAAGCAAAGAAAAAAATAGTTTAATTAAATAAGAAACAAGTTTACTTAAGCTGTATACGATAAAATCATTTCTCTTTAATAGCGCCTTTTGAAATGCAAAGCTAAAGCTAAATGTCATATATATTGACATATAGTGGTATATAACCCTTTGAGCTTTTTTGTTATCTTTACATAAAATCTAAACCTCAAGGCTAATGTGCTGATTGTAACTAGTTTTGCATATTTAAAAATGCTTTTAAAAAGAAAATATGTTCTCCATATGTATGTATGTGCATATGTATCCACTATGTATGCTGTATTATTATTATTATTATTATTATTATTATTTGTGTTATCCTGCAAGATATTCACCTGCTCAGAGGCTAGAATCCATCTAACTGGACCTGCTAACATATGTTATCACCAAGGGAGACTTAACATAGAAACATTTTGGTATTTAATAAGTGCCTGAAGTTAGTTTGGTCCCTCCAAGGGAATGTGATGCTAAAAACAAATAGAAACACTGTGATATTTAAGGCTTTCAAAAAATACAAAGGAGAACTAAAAAAAGAGAGCCAGTCTAGAACTATTCCTGGTTCTTTTTCAGTAACTGCTGTATTTTCAGGTGCGTTTTAAAAAAAGAACTGAAATGTGTGTTTACTTGTCAAAGGAACTCTGTTTATCAGACATTATAACCACCCCTGGAGTGGGCAAGATAAGCAGCTATTGCTGCAACTGAAACAGCAAAGCCATCATAAAGCGAGGCAAATCAGTACATAAAATCCACTGCTGCGTAGGATCATGTGTTGAGCTGAGGAATGCATTAGCTAAATTTACATTTTCACACTTCTGGAAAAAGGACAAAAGGATGTGACCTTGAATGTTTTCACAGCATTGTGCCTGCAATCACATTGCACTGGACTGAGGCATTAATACCATATATGGGGATTTATTCTTACAGGAAAAAAGGAAAAGAAAGACATCCTCTGCTAGATGTCACGGTCCCTGTTAATGGGTCCTAAACCAACAGCATGCACAAGAGTATCAGTATTCATGTATGTGTGTGTTGGTTCTAAATGAAATCAAGTTAATACGTACAGTATTGATTCTGCAGCCCCATCCTGTTAACCTGCCAAACAGACTGCTTGGATCCCTATGCACTTATTGATTTTGATAAAGTCTTTGGCAATAGACAGCCGATAACAATACACTGTGACCGACTTCTGATGTGTCAGCCTTTCACTCATAAGAAGAACCAAAACATAAGAAGAATCAGGCAGCTTAGAGACGGTCACTTGTCACAGGGTTATAACTCAGGGGGTGTCCCGTCACTCTCAAACTGAGCACATCATAGTCATACCCAACCAGAGCCAAACTTTAGATTTCACCCCTTTCAAGTCAGAAACACTACAAAGCTTCTTTTAAAGGAAAAGTCCGGTTCAGATTTCAAACTTCTGAAAGTACTTTAAATATGAAATTATTAAATACTGTTCAATGAATGATACGTGTTTTTAATTAACAGTAATTTCATTTTGTGCCTTATGGAGACTTCCATGTTTGTCAAAGAACACTGCTGCCACCTACTGGTTTGTGACGTCACGGTGCGGTATCGGCTGTTGATCAAGTCCCAATGCTCTATCTGGTGTTTGTCACAATGCGTTGTAATCCAAATCATCTTGAAAACATTCTTTTTTGAAATGTTGGCTTCATATTACGTGTTTTTTCTCTGGCCAGAAGTTTGATGGCAAATCCTCCCTCTTCAAGTTTGCAGTCTAACGACCAGGACCGCAGTAACCCGTCCGTGGAGGATCATCAATTGGAAAGATGAAATAACAAATTTTATTTTGCATGCACATGGGGCTTGTCAGTTTGATTTTATGGTGAAGTCCCCTCGAAATCTTAAGTAATTGTTGTTGATTGCAGATGTGTCTTGTAGTTCCCATTGGTTTTGGTTTGTTTACTGCTAGAAGAAGTCAGGAGAGAGGTGTTACTATATTTGGGCAAAACATTTCTGGACTCAGTGATCGCTGCAATTATTATTTTAATTATTTTTACTAATTAATGCTTAATTCATTAAATAACCACAAACATATTAGTTTTTTTTATAGATATTGATTCATTGATCATTCCTTGCTGACCGGACTTTTCCTTGAAACCATCTCACTTGCAGGAAAGAGAGGAACGATGATTAGGGAGCAAATAGGCTGGATGTCACCTGTTTTGTGCAAATGCACATTTCCAGATAATAAAGATGTAAAAGTGTATGACATTTATTGAAAATATGGACTGTGGAGGGAAGGCACAAAGATGCACTGGTGGCTGAATCTTAGGCTGCAGATGTTGCAAGGATATCTGCATTTTCAAGCAGTTATTAAACTAAAAGGCAGGGCAAGTTCTTTTTTATTGTACAGGAACACGTTTTAAATATTTTTCAAAACCATGCTAAATGTTTCTACCAATTCCAACTAGGGAAACAGGTAAGGCTGATCCTTTAAGATTTTCTTACTCTCATACATTCCTACAGAAAACATTGTTTTGCAGATTCTAAAACCTACTAGATATACTTGCAGCAGATTATTCAGAATATAAGCAGTCCTATTTGCAGAGTTGTTGAGTTTCCCTTAAAATGCGGCAGAAGAAGCGTAGTGCCTGTGCATAAAGCATCACAGAAAACAGAAACAGGTGAGGGTTTGTTGATTCCAGGCTGCAAAAAATGGCTAACAGCTGAATGTCTGTTTACAGCTCACAACCTCACTACTTTATGGCTGTTAGAGTGAATGGCCATTCTCAAATTTACAAAAAAGACAGATTATCAGTCAACCCTAAACCACAGACTGGAAGAATAACTTTGAGTGCTCTCTTAACAATATTCAGTAGTGAACATCACCTAAATGATTTAATGTTTTTGATTTTAGGAACTTTTTCCTTCCAATATAGCTCTGTGAGAGGTACTGAGGTACTCTCTCTGTTGACAGAATTTCATGCAGGCTTCCTGACTTCCCTTAGAAACCCTTTCATTCTTAAAGTTATAAGGGCAGTAGAGAGGGCTCCCCTTGAAATATGTATAAGCTAAAGAAAAAGACACAGAAAAGCTCAGGTAGAAAGAGAAGAAATGATGTCTTTCACTCAGAGCAGTGATTTTAGACTCACATTGCCTTAGCTAAGCAACAGTGAGAGTTCAATCAAACTTAGATGTGAAAGCTGGGTCCTAGAGTCCTGAGGTCACTTTATCTAAGATTGCATATAGAATATGTGTGAAAAATTGCATATGTGAAATATATTTCAGATTGCACATGCAAATAAAGAAAAACAAGACAATTTCCTTGATAAATCACACCTGTTCTGACAAGTTTATGTACAAGGCTCCACCTCATGTATGTCCCTCTACACACCCATGTTCAGCCATAAATTATCCAACGTAAGTACCACATAAATGTAATTTTGTATTTAAATGATCCAGAAGATAAGTGTTATTTTTATGGTTACCGATGGCAACCACAAGAAAGAGCACAAAGACCACAGTTTAATTTAAGCTGAAATAGATGTAATACTGAGTGAGGTAGAGGTGAAGAGGGGAATAAGTATGTTTGGTAGATAAAGTATTTTTATGACAAATAAAGGGAAATATTGTAAATGGTAACAACATCTGATATTTGGAATAATTATATCAAAAATTGCACTTAGCAATAGTTTTAATATCTCAGCTTAATAATAAATTCACTGAATTATTTTTATCCTAAAAATGGCTTTGGGCCGGGTCAATTATTTATTTTTTATGCTTATGTTGGGGAATTTGCAAGTTAATGGCAGGCGGCCATTACCATAGCAAATTACCAGCAGAAATTACAGCTGTTAACCATAGAGTGGTTAGCCGCTTTAATTAAGTGATAAAATAAAGGCTCCCCAAGCTATATATAAGATTTAACATGGGCAAGAAATGGTTGCGTACTTTAGCTTATTGTGTTTGGATGTTTCCTAATTTCTCTAAAGATTTGTGGGTTTAACTGAGGAAAAAACTAAGACATGAGATGGTATTCATTTTTTTTGCCCACTTTAAATAAATAATTGATATAACTATATATTTCAAATATGCATGAAATCTTATATATGTAATAAAATGCATATTATCCATGTTTATCTGTATTTCTTGGGTGCCATGCAACCATCTAGCCTTCTGTTTTTTTTGTACATTGGAGGTGTGCACTCTAACCTCTGGTTTAAAAACTCTCAAACTCCATTCAGCACATAGATCCAAAAACAAAGCTCCAGGGAGACTAATTGGCTGATAGACCAGTCATCATCTTGGACAGGACATCTTGGTGATCGCCGGAAACTCTTTCTCACCTAATTCTTTTTTTTTATCCTTTAGCAGAGCACCATCCATCATGAAACATTACCTACGGGTGTCACAGCGGAATTAAAATGTTTACAGCAATCAGTGTGAATGTCTCACACCTTGTAAAATGTATGTGTTCAGTGGTACAACTCTCCCCGTTGATCATCAGGGAGAGGGATGTGATGGTGAGAAAACATTTAAATATTTTGTGGAACTCAATTAAGGATCTGAGCTGCTCATAGGATTTTTTATTTATTTATTTGAAAGGTCCTCATGTAAGTCATGGTTCACCAGTGCGAGCACAAATTAGACTGTAATAATGTTTTATATGAAGTGAAATTGAACGCCTGAGAGGACTTAATCAATTCTTCTCAATTCTTCACTTCAGTCTGTTTCAGTGATTTCCTCTATCATCCAAAATGTGCATAAACATGGCTCAGAGGTGGCCTGCAACCAGATGTTTCCACGCAGTAGCATATGCAAGTTTCAGGCAGTGATTTGTTTGTATGCAAACTTGATAAATCAGATCCCTGGACCTTTAAGACATGTCTGGTTCAACACTCCTAAGTCAGAAAATCAGATAATTGGCAGGACTCTTAACATCTCACTGAAGAAGAATTGCAGCACTTGGATTCAGATGTATGGATGTGGAGGCACATCTGACAGTTGCATGACATTGGACCTTGAGGTCTGTAAATAAAGCTTAAACATCATATATGGCATTAACCTCCTTTAAGACACAAAAGGTCTAATATTTATAAGGTTTGCATGCATTAAAACATCTTCAAACTTGCTTGTTTAAGTACACCTAAGCTTTAAAGTACGTGCAATTTGTTTTGCATTTGTGAATTCATGAATGTGTAGATTATACTCTAACGGCAGATCTGGCAAAACACTATATGGAGCATATACCAAAGTAAGTATTTACTATCCACAAAACCATTTGTCAAACCTAAAACAGATTGTAGGTACAGCTTTAAAAGCTTTGAAAGTCAGGTGTAAATTTGCACTCAAAAATATCTGTGCTCATTGTTGCCACAGGGGAGCCACTGGTATAAAAACAGAGATAGTCCGTGCATGTGAACATATTAGGGCTGTCAGAAATAACAATATTAGTTGAGGAAAAACACAGCTGTGCTGTGTGCCACGGAATAATGCAGTGGAACTACAATGGCTTGGCTTTTACATTATTACTGCTAGCTAGTCAATGTCTTAACTAAACTTCATTAAAGTAAAATTTTCTCTATATAAACATCAAATATTCTGATATCAGAGCAATTGTACCCCTCTTCTCAAATTCTGCATTGACCGTTAAACTTCAGACTTAATGTTCTCTCTACTTTTTCTCACGATTGTTACATCTGATCGGTTGTTCATTTAAGCGGTGACACTATCTTGGATAGAGACATCAGCCAGACTGCTGCCGTCAACGACTTCAATTAGAGGTAATGGAGCTGGGCTTGTTTTTCAGTTTATACCTACTTCTTTCCTAGACATAGGTATAGGCTCAGTTTTGATTCTTACTAACTGCATGAGCTGTAGTTTTGACATTAAAACTTACTCAGGGCTCATGTGGTTAACTTTTTCTTTTGTAGACATAGCCACCCATGTAGATAGTTTGCTGTTACCTTTTCTTATAAAATATTTGAACTGCCAGTCGGCTTCATAAAAAGACCTCTCACACTGAGCCTGGTTCTGCTGGAGGTTTCATCCCGTTAAAAGTGTGAGAAATTGTTGCGGAGTCAATGACACAATGCAAGCAAACTACTGTTGCTACATGCTTTTCCAGTAAAAAAACAAATTTTACAAAGTCAATCACCCCATGCCATCAACTGGTATATTACACCTTTAACCAGTCTGTCTGTATGATTTTATTAAAGTGTATTGAGATGGCATGTGTTGTGAAATAAACTAAATGTAATTGATTGTTTTTATTGAATAAGGATACTTAAAATTATAGTGGCATTTTTTTCCAAAAATATAGGTAAAAATAAAATATATTTCACTTTTCAAATAATTGCACATGCACAATTGCAATTGCTCTTCCACTTCCTGAGAAGTGGAAGAGCAACAGCTCTTCCTCTCATCAATTTGTAAGGCAGTTTGTCTCATGTAACTTAGCCATTTGTATTGGTGAGAGCAGTGGAGCCAAGCTCAAGGCTGAACAGAAGCTATCTGGATATATTGACACTAGAGGTGAACTTGCATAGGAAGAGTAAAGTAGGAAGGAGTGAGCTCGCATAGTGGCATTAGATTAAAGTGTCAAAAAGATTGGCATGTGGAACAACCAACACATAGATAAAACGATCCTTCTGGAATATGAAACTGAGAGAAGACAGGCCACTACACCTTTAAGCTCATGACACAAAGTTAACAAAATATTCAGGGTAGTATAAAATATTTTCTATTCTAATTCCAAGAAACTGTATATAAATACATCTATTTATTTTCCGTCATGCTTGTCCCAATCAGGGTGCTGGTTCCTATCTCCAGCTGTCTATGGGCGAGAGGCGGGGTACACCCTGGACAGGTCACCAGTCCATCGGAGAGCAAGACAGAGACAAACAAGAAAAACAACCATTCACACACGCTTACACCTAAGGAGAATTTAGAGAAGCCAATTAACCTAACAGTCATGTTTTTGGACTGTGTGAGGAAGCTGTAGTACCCGGAGAGAACCTTCGCATGCTCAGGAAGAACATGCAAACTCCATGCAGAATCAAAACCGGAACCTTCTTGCTGCAGCAGTGCTACAAACTGCATCACTAAGACAAATACAACTTATTCAAATGTACGCAAAACTGAAAATGGTAAAAGAGATATCTGAGCAACAAACAGTGTCCCCTATCTGACAATGTTGCTTGGTGGGTACATAAGGCTGGATATTTTATTATTTTATATATTAATATGCTTAAAACCAATTTGGAAAATTAAAATTTGCTACTTTGTCTGCAGCAGTCAAATGTCCTGCTAAAAGAGAAACTGAAATCACCTGTTTGAACAAAAGAGGAACTTTGAAAAACTCAAGTTAAATTACAGTATTTGTCAAAAGGCTTACAAAACACATAGTATTCTGAAATATCTCAGTGCTTGGAAACTGCAGTTCCTCTTGTCTATTTTAGAAATGTGATCTCTCTATCACTACCTTTGTAGAACTATATGGTTTAGTTTGGCATCTGTCTCACATTAAAACATGGACATACCTGTCAGAACTCTTGAAAGACTCACTGTCTGTTGATGGGCACTTAATGAAAACCAGGCTTGTGGAGGAGGAGCATTTGTGTATGTTACCCTTTTCCTCTGAAAACATTATGACTGCCACATGGAGAACTGATATTTTCTATGTTATTTTACAATCATTGCCATGACTTTTTGCATCACAACAAACACCCACTTCTCACTTTGAAATCGTTGCATTCCATTTTTACTCACCCACACAGTTCCTGCGTGCAGAAATGGAATTGCTAATTCTGGAACTTTTTAGTGGGTCAACCCCTTAAGGGTGTCCCGAACTTATACACAGGTAGGAACAGAATGCGAATTCCTATGTACATGCGGCCTAATTAGGAAAAGAACAAAAAGATCATATTCTCTATCACCTAGAGTTTCTAATTACAGGAAATACCTCAATTTCCTTTCATATGCATTCAGTACTAAAATAGACATCCAAGAGGAAAAAAATAAGTACAAAGTATAAAGTACTCTGCCTCAGGTGAAATATCTCCGCTTGCGGGCCTGGGCACACTTGCTTTAAAGGAGTTTCAGATTTTCCAGTTACCAGAGTCATCTCTTTCCTTTGTCTGTTCCTATTAAACAGAAGAATACATCAGATGAAAAAAAAAAAAGAAAAGAGATAGGAGGGCAAAGCGCTGTGCTTTCTCAAGACTCAATGCACCTTTAACTCATTGCTTTGGGTGGTGATGTATTATGGGACATTTTTATCACATCCTGTCAGTTCTGGAGATCTGAGGTAAGTACCGCCAGCGGGGAAGATCACACAGTCTAGCGGGCCAGTCAGAGCAGTCAACAACAGGGCTGAGGGTCCCCCAGGGCTGACGTTAGTGACTGAGAAACAATAGAAACAAAGTTCTGTTGGCTTCTTGTGACAGATTGTTACCTGGCGTTGGAGTTGCATGCTGGAGGGTGCACAAAATGTGTCCAGAAAGGAATAAATAGGTAAAGGCACCTGGTGCTTGAATTCCCGAGAGGTAGATTCACCAAAGGAAAAGAAGTGATGCAAGAGAGATTTGAGGATAGCTTTGTCAAAGAAATACTTTAGTGCTTGATCTCTACACTACTGGTAATAATCAAGTGGTTGAAAGGGCTGGCTGTGGTGATATTTTGAACTACAAAACACATTTTAATCGATATGTATTGTAACCTCTGGCAAAGATGTTTAAGAAAAACAACCTTAGAATTATTTTATTCAGTGGAGAAGATATCCTTTGTTAAAAAAAGATCTTTATATGCATGGCTCTACTGTCAATGCAAGACTACATTTGACAATAATATTTACATTGTTATATATATATATATATAGATATATATATATAGATATATATTTATATATATATTTATATATATTTATATATATCTATATATATACACATACACACGTATAAAACATAGACACACACATTGTAGCCTTTCATTCCTGTCATTTGCACTTTTAATGAAAGAAATACCCCAATAGTGACAAAAATAACTTATATCTTACAAATGTGGTAAGAAATGGAAAAATATATAAAAATTAACTAAGTGAAAGCCAGATATATATATATAATTCAACATTTTGTTGCACAGCCCTGCACCTCTAAACAGGTATTTTGACCGACTCCTCTTGAGCAAACTGTTTCAGGTATCAGGTTTGAAGGGAGCCGTTTTCCAGCTCCTTCCAAAGAATGACTTGCGACTGAGACCCTGCTGTCTGACACTGAGCAGCACATTTTTCTCTAAAACCCCTTGATAGTCTTAAGATTTCATTTTAGCCTAAACTCAACACAGCTTGTGTCCAAGAAAGCAAAGCAGCCCCAGAACAACACCATGATTTATCGTACAGAAAGTGTTCCTTTTTTTATATGCTCATATTTTTACCTGTAAACATACAGTAGAGCTGATGAACAAAAAGTTTTCACTTTTGTATCCTCTGTCTATAGGACATTCTCCCTTGGGCTTGTCAGAACGTACTTTGGCTAATTCTTAGCTGGTTTTTTTTTTTTTTTATAATTTTTAATTTCTGAATAATATGTGCAATTGTGCAATTGTGGACACAAGAACATCGAGCTGCTTGAAGATGATCTTATAGCTTTTACGTTTAACAGGCTTGTATATGATTTTCTTTCTAATCTCATGAGAAAACACTTTCCTCAGCTTCCTCTTAGCCATATTGAAACACCATGTAACTAAACAGCACAGTGACTACCTCTAGCAATATATATATACATAGACCCACTGACTGATTACAAGATCTATGCCAATCAGTGGACACACCTTGATTTAAAATTTTTCCTTTTTAATCAAATTATATTCATTTATAAGGATGGCATAATTTTTGTCAAGGTGTTTTTTTTAGATAATTTTATTAAGATGTGGTTGAATAGAAATATCAGAGTGTTTTGTTTTTCAATATAATTTTAAATCATTAATTTTTTTGTCAGGTTAAAGGAATTTCTATGACTGTTGCAATATTTATAAATTTTTTTATTAAATGGGTGGTACCAACAATTTTGGCCACATATGTACTGCCAGATATTCTGAGATCCACTCCGACCACAGGCACTACATAGGTTACATGACTCGGAAATGTCGGCCCACAAAGCACATCATGAGTATGGGTTACCTTTAAAACTAAGTGGATCTGGATAATTTCCTTCATTCTGCAATGACCGGTTGCTGCAGGATAGACTCTGCTATAGCACATGCACAAGGCTAGCCTCACTATTTTCACTGAGTTTGAAATGTGGGGTAGAGGGCAGCTTATTGGGGTGAAGATGACATGACTCTTTGTTGACCTTATTTAACCCAATACAAAGTTGTTGAATTCAGCCACAACTGGAAATGAGCAGACTCTGCAAGATGCTCCAGGAAGTTATGAGCAGAAACCAGCAAAAATGGTGGGCACATAGTTCATGCTGGGAAACTTTTCTATACCATTCTATACTAAGAATGGATCAACAACTGTGCCTGCAGTGAGCTTGTTAAAAACAGTATTTTTTATGTGTTATTTTTTAACCTCTAAAGAAAGGTACTAAAACGATTTATTGGAATTCCTAGAATGTACGAAGTAAGATCTTATTTTAAGGCATTTTCTCACATCTTTTCCATGGTTCCTAATTAATTTTGGTGGCATTGCAATTGTGATGAAACTAGTTTTAGCTTGGAGTCATCTTCTGTCATAGTTTGAAACCTTTTCCCTATATATGTACTTCACTTTGCCTTATGGGTCCACAGTCGTTCATGTTTTAGTTAGATTTTTTTCCAAAGCAACAAATTCTCTAGCTCATTACTCTCAAAAAGTCTTCTGTTAAGAGATTTTTCTCAGCCCTCATGACTAAATTAAAGAGTGGAGAAACTGATCTACTGAAATTCTGCAAGCAATAAAACTGCCATGCTTTAAATGTAAAATTTGATAACATATTCTATTATATATTTTTTTGAAATATAAAAAGACAAAATTAGATTTAACTTAAAAGTATCACTGTAAGGTGAACAGAAAAAAAGTAGTGTTCAAATACCAATGATCATCTGAAAAAAAAAAAGATTTTGCAATACACTTTTGGAACAACCCAAAGCAATGTTACAGTCTTTTTAAAGGAGCAGAATAATAGCTGTGTGGATTTATTTCTAAGAAAAAAAAGAACTTTGCAAAAATGATCCCTAAAGCTGTGTGACTTATGAATCTCTGTGTTGTCACTTCAAAACCAATCTTTTCTATATCTAACAACACAACCTTTATAAAATTAAGGATAGACATTTTTAAGGATCAAAACAAAGAAACAAGAGCGCAGACAATGGAAAGAAGTAATCGATTTTCTTGTAGATTTTTACTCAAAGCGCCAAGAGGAAAGATATTGACTTGTCTGATCTCTTCTCACCTGCACAACAGACAGTAACACCTCAGATTTAAGTGAGCACGCACTGCATTAGAAGGGAAGGGCAGGTTTGATTTCATGCTGTGAACTTGCATATAGACAATTGTGTCACTCTGTGTTGAGAATCCTTAATACAGCTGCATTTAAAACAACAGATTGAAGGCTTGTGAAGTGAAAAGGTCTTTAAAAGGTTATTTTAGTATAACAACTGAGTGTTTACTATTAGAAAGTTCTGTGTGGAAAGCCCAATCTTTCCATCAGTTAACTTAAATGTGTTTAGAGAGGTATAAAACGACTGATCAAGTATAATTTTGTCTATGTTGGTAAAGAGAGTGTGTCCCAAGTGACTGGGTGCCTAACTGAAAGAGGTTCAAGCCTTCTCTGTTAACTATATCACGGACTTCTGTTATGCCTCGGTGTGTCAAAGTGTGCTTTGATTTCTGTGATATCCATGCTGGAGCTGGCCTTTCATCAAATCCACCAGCACTCTGGCTGCAATATCAAAACCTTCTACTTAATTATTCAAAAGGCTAGATGCCTTTTTTCCCCCCTTTGCAGCAAAAGCAATGTGGTTAAATCAATCTATCTGTAGTGGGGATAAAATAAAGCCAACCAAGGCACACTCATTGTCAAACCAACAGAGTTGCCTATCTTACAAATTGGAAAAATTCAACTTATTATATCATCCTAGTCAGAATGCAAGCACATACTGTAATATGCAATGTTTTTGTTGCAATGTTGTTAAATTCTTACCAAGGGTGGGAAAGTTAATCATTGATGGGATGGGTGGGGTGGATGGGATGGAGAATTCCAGTTAGAGCTCAGCAAGAGAATTTACAAGAGCAAAGCAATGAATTTTGAGGGCAAGGAGCTGAGGTTTACTTTTATACCACCGAAGATCAGAGAAACAATGTGTATCTGTAACGCCTTATAGACATACAGTGCCATTGTTCTCCCCTTTTGGACTTTGAGTTTTTAGTTTTCAGATATCTAAGTAAGTCTGTTTTGTCTTTGGTTTATTTTCCATTGTGTGTTATATTTAAGAAGTCTTAAGTTACTCTCTTTTGCCCCAGTTGTGCCGGTCTCCTTCCCCTAGCTCCATTCAAGTCACTTCTGTCCACACCTGCTCCATATCAGCTGATTACCCCAGAATTTGTTCTGTCTCCTTTTTCCAAAACTTCCCGTGCAGTTCTTCAGTGCTGTTTCCTTTTTGATACTTGGCTCCCCATGCGTGTTTTCTCTTCATGTCTCCTGTTTTTTTGGGGTTATATTCCTGGATTTTGTTTCTGTTGCCGTTTACTTCATTAAACCTACAAGAAGTCATCTCTGCATCCCTCATCTCTGCATTTGGGTCCTCAACCAACCACCACCCTAATGTTGACATATAGCAGTTATATATTAGTGTTCCTTACCATGACCTTCTCCAAATTGTATAATTTTAGTCTCTCACTGTCTTGTTTAGCCTTTTTTTTTCAATGACAGAATAACAAATATTTTATTTTCCTAAAATAAGGGCTTTTCATATTAATTATTGTGCTTATGATTAAAAAAATAAATTCATATTAATCTGAACTAGAGTGGATAACTAGTGGTGGGATGGCCGGCCTAGTGGTTAGGGCATAGGGCTTTGAATCCTGGGCGCCGCATAATGGCAGTCTACTGCTCCCCAAGGGGATGGGTTAAATGCAGACAATTAATTTCATTGCTCTGTACTTGTGACAGTGGAATCACAATAAAGTTTAATTCTATACTTATGTGGAACCTAAAAAAAAAAATCCAGTTTTAGGGTTTATGCTTATGCACAGCTAATGCAAATGATTGTAGAATTTATCCTGTAGAGAAACAACAAGGAATGCTTAAAACAATGACCACTTGTGTTTATATGACATTCTCTATTTAAGTTTTTATGTAAAGGCTGACAACTGACAATTCAGTGAATCACATTGTGACAGCATTTCGAACACAGATATAACTCACAACATATCAGAACCTAAAAAAAATAATTTGAAATGTGAACACTAAGCCAGAGCAAAGTGAAGAAAAAAGAAATGTGTTTTATCAAGGGTGAAAGAACAGAAAAAAATAACACGGAAGAAGGTCAGATAAAGAAACAGAATCTCTGCTTCCATCAGCCTCTAGGAAGAAAAGTGAAACTATTCCAATTGTGTTTATTTTGACCGTAACAATGTATCACATATAACATCTCTAAAGGCTAGAGCAAAGCCTTCGAAGTAGGCAATGAATACATTGCAGATGTTTTAATGATGCGAGCAAAGCAATTTTTGAGCTGGCAGTGTTTTCTCATTCGACAGCTGTGAACCTGGACTAAATAATGGATGAATTCCCATTAAGTTTTGTTGCAGATAATCTGTTAGAATGTAAAGTCTATTTTAACAGGTGATCCCATTACTTTTTATCTACCAGCAAGTTAAGAATCACACCCAATAAACATGCAAATCATTGCAATATTTATAATTATTTCTTAATGGCTTTTAAGACTTCAGGACCTCTATGATAGTCTACTAAAGTTAGATGTATTGTTTAAGTATCAAATCTCTTATTCTATTATCATATTGTTATTATTAGAATTCATTTTTCTCATGTGGAGAATAGGATGGAGTATATCCCTCAATTGAGGGAATTAGACACAGAACAGCATGAGGAGTTGTCTAATCTGGAGTGACAAATTAAGTTACTGCTGCATTCTGTTGTCATGCTTATAATGCCATCTTTTTTAGGCGATCAGCGCTTCTTCTAAGCCTAGCAAAAATAATCTCAACTGTGCATTTTTAAGAAAGTAGAACATTTAATATCAGTAACAGTGGAGTTTGGTGCTCAGTTCAGACAAAATAAGGTTTTCTGTGGCACTATCTTTCATGGTAATAGCTTTTCCCTATATTTGCCAGACTGGACTAGTTTGCCTGGTGTCTTCTTGAACACAAACAGTCTCCCTGTTAAAGACAAAGGTTCACATCTTGCAACAATTTCTAATGACCACAACAACTGCTTATTTATTATCTTGTTTGTGAGTTCTGGATCTTTTTCTTTCAACATAGATCAGCAACAGACAGGCTTCCACTTAATGAATAGCACGCCATATATATAAATGCTCCTGTTATTTGTGTTTACTTTTTCTGTACAGGGAGGAGGATAGTTAGCTATTTCCTCAATATCCACCTATCTCACTGCTTTATTGATGTAATTTACACCCACCATAACTAAATTCCTGCATATCATTTGAAAAACATGTAGTTAATCATAATTACTAACTGAAAAACCC
Source organism: Cyprinodon variegatus (assembly GCF_000732505.1). Taxonomy (NCBI): domain Eukaryota; kingdom Metazoa; phylum Chordata; class Actinopteri; order Cyprinodontiformes; family Cyprinodontidae; genus Cyprinodon; species Cyprinodon variegatus. The sequence goes on along the minus strand of NW_015150551.1, from coordinate 39,447 downwards.
AGTTATATATACAGTTATATATAATTTTATTTTACATGAATATTCTGGCTGGTTAGTGGAGAAACCAATTGGTGCTGAAAGTGCAAAGTCAAAGATTAGGAAAATTTGTTTGAGCACACAAGGTTTGAATGGTGATATTTCGTTTTCTAAAGGCCTGGGATCATGTGGGAATTCCGATGAGGCCTGATCCGTAATGGATGAGAGGAGAAGCTGATTATACAGCCTCCTTTTGTATGTGGGATCAGGATCAGAGCCAAAGCCTCCACCCAGAGTGAAAAGGGAAACAATCAGAGAGGGACAGGTTTGGAAAGACAATGTTTAAAAAGAAACGTTTAAAGATGGTGACAGGCAAAGAAGAAAAACCCTCTCTTTAATTGCTTAGTTATTAACTCTTGTGTAAAAATTGTTGGAAGGGATTGGCTGTGATTTTGTACCTTGATTTACATGAACAGAGCAATCAGTCTGTGGTGTCCACAATTCGGAAACTGAATTAAATTCTACTTTCAAAGTATGATTGTGGTTAATATAGGGGCTGCTCGGTGGAGCACTGGGTAGCATTTCTGCCCTAAAGCAAGAAGGTTCAGGGTTTGAGTCTTTCTGCATGGAGTTTGCATGTTCTCCTTGTGCATGTGTGGCTTCTCTCCGGGTACTCCGGCTTTCTCTTACAGTCCAAATGTCAGGTTAACTGGCTTGGCGTAAATGGTTTATGCTGGTGAAGATTCTCAGTCCAGGTCATAGTTATTCAAAAAAAATAAGGCTTTGATGGGTTACTGTATAAAACCTTGAACTCAATGCTATTCATGACATTTTGAATTGAAAAAGCTTCCTGGATGGGAAGCGAAACGTCTTCAAACTTGGAAACAAAGTCCAGTGGATTGTTTTTTTTACTTTTTTGTAATGTGTGAATGGTTGTTTGTCCTGTTCATCTCTGTGTTGCCCTGCAATGTATTGGAGACCTGTCAAGGGCGTACCCAACATCTCGCCCATAGACAGTTGGAGATAAGCACCAGCACCCCTCGCAATCGCAGCAGTTATAAGCGTGATGGAAAATTGAAGAATGGATGGATATCTGTTAGTTGCACTGTTTCAAAAAACATTTTATTCTGTTGCTTTTTTTCATAAGTTACAGTCCACGTTGATTAAATGAACTCAGAAATTTTTACTCTAAAAACCCATACAGTTCATGTTCATCATGGGAGTATGAAAGCCAAACTAATTGCATGCACTTCTGAGGTTGCTGGATAGTCAGGTGATTTTGGGGTGTGTGCAAAAGCCTGCTTGTGTTATTTATCTCTGGTTCTCAGTTGAGTTTGCTTGTGCCAGACATCCCTACCTCTCCCTGGTACCTGCAGCAATACCAGAGCCATTATACACATACTGAGTAATGAGACAAAGCAGTTTTCATTAAAAAGACATTTGGTGAGGACCGGAGGCCTTGGATAGATGTGGAGCAGGAGACCAAAAACTGGATGTGACTCATATGTCAGTGTCTCAGACTGCAAAGTGGAAAAAAAATGTCATGCCACTCAAGTAAACAGCAAGTGAAAGCAAGCCAAGGTATAATGCCAGTGTGAGGGAGCCAGGTGTGCAGGCATGTATACAAGTATGTCTGTGTGTGTGTGCTGGGAATTGTAATGGACAGAAATAGGGAGTGAGGGATGGTGTGAAGTAATTTGCTGAATTTGTTGAATGCTGTCAAGTGAAACTGAGACTCTAGTGGTAACACCTGTCGGCACAGTAACAGGAACTAAGGGTGGGAGAACACGTCCCCCATTTCTTCCATCCTTTTCACACCCAGTCTCACAATGTGTTCATCTCCACTTGGATAAGAAACCCAATAATGGGGCGAATTGTTCTATTACATAGTATAACTGTCATGAATAAGCATTTTCAGAACTTTTAGCTAAAATGCCTTTTTTTTTTCTTTGTTTGTTTTTTTAACTGTGATACTAGGAAACAATTTAGTTTTCCGTTTTTGATATGATTGCATGTTTTTGTTTTAGTGTGAATGGAGCAAAAAAAAACAAAAAAAAAACGTTTTTGCTTGTTATAGTTTTATTTTTCGAAATATTTTCTATAATTTCATCTAGAATTATAAGAAATTTGGTTTATTTTACACATGAAGTTACATCTCACCCTTGGGAAAAAAGTAATTCTTATTTGGTAAAATAAATGATGTGTTCAGTATTCAAGTTTGGTTACGTGGTAACAGATAAAATCACTATGTCAATTGACATTCTCTGAGTCACAGGTTGTAAAATATAGACCAAAGTTATGTATAACCTGACAGATTGCATCAGAAGTGTCACTGCAAAAGTTCTACTGTAGGTAAAAGATAATAATAAGATTATAATGAATTATTTGCCTTACCATGCTTGGAGCAAAAATAATGGCTGTCATTTCTTACACAACAAAAAAACATCCCTACTTGTAATAATCTCCACTCTTAAGTTAATACTGAAAGCATAATAATTATACCTATATTCCAATAGAAAATGCTCTACATGACTGATTAATCATTTATATATCTGAGCTCCATCCTTTAAAATCAATGGGGAAAAAAAGAGCAATGTACTGCAGTAAAAAGGAACTTATGTTGCTTATTAGTTGGGCTAAAGTTCCTTAATAAAACCCTGCATTTTTTATGGTGCTCAGGTTAACTTTTTCCATGCCTGACATTTTTCAACGAATCACACACAAACATCACTGTGAAATGAAACAATGATTAAAAGGCAAAAGCATAAAAAAACAGATCATTTTTATTCCATCTCTGGAAAGATTATATGAACCCTAAATGATAAATGTGTTTGAACAGGAGAAATTAGCAGCATATGCTACTCATGTCAGCTAAGCAAAGGAATGTGAGACCATTTTATACAAGGTTACAAAACTGAACAACAGATCATGTTTCCTGGACAAAGAGTGGTGTTTTTAGCTGCAGCGTTCATAGGGTTGTGTTTTATTTGAGATAAACTTACTTTTATCAGTAACTTATTCTGGTATTGCTTTAGTGTTAAGGGAAGTATTTTCTTAAACTTTTGTCCTCTCTGTCGATGTAATGTTTTACCGCCACAGTCTCTGTTTATCATTTTATAAGCTCTGTACTGTGTAACTTGTGGCCTCAACATTCACTAAATCTCAGTCCAGTACAGTATTTTTGGGATGTGGTGAAATGAGAGATTTGCATCATTGATCCGCATCATGAAAGTCTGCAGAACACTGCATATTATTACCATGTCTGTATGAACCCAGCTCTTTGAGGACTGTTTCCATCACCTTCTAAATACAAACTGTGAAGAACTAAATCAAATCTAAAGGCAAAAACAGGCCCAATCTGGTCGTAATAACGTGTTGCCAAACTAAAAAGTAGCTGGTGAATGTATTATTTGATTCATTCCACAGAATATACTAAAATCAAAGAGTTAAGGTGTTTATTAATATGAATTTTGATGATTTAGGCTCAAAGATTTTGTTTGCCAAAACACACAGTTTCTGGTAAAATACATGCTAAACCATCACTGGACAAGTACTGTATAGTTAATGAATATATACCTTTTGGATTTCCAGGAGAAACTGCTGCTGCCTAAGATTTTAAATCAGTCAAGGTCTAGTTTTAGTATTTTCTTCAGACTTGTTCAAATACATTAAAAACAAATTACTCTCATACATGATGGATACATAATATTGGTTCTATTCATACCAAAGCAGATAAAAAGAAAACATGCGAGAGACGGATATAAATTGAGGTTTGTGTGGTATTTGATAAGCACAGATGCACTCTCTCACACATAAAAAGAGATTTTTACTGATTTAGAGATGCCCCAGAGAAAGAGAGTTAGCCATTCATGAAATTGCAAAATAAATGGAGACTTATTGGTCTGTCCAATAAATCATTTAGGGGTGTATCAAGACCTGCAAATAGGCTGTTACTATGTATGGCACGTGGATGTTCAGTAAGAGATGTATTAATGATAATCACAATGATAATAATTCAATAAAAATAGAAGGTCTAACCTAAATCACAAATTCGACGTTATAAACGCTGACAATTGGTTGCAGTAAATTTGGACTTTAGATGATTCACAAGTAAAGGCAAAGCTTTGCTTGATGTAGATGTGTGATGATTTTTTTTTCACAGTTTTTTTATGCGCTAAAAAAAAAAACTGAAAGCGGTAATGGAGTTAAGGCTTTCACTTTTTACACACTTTATATCGGAAGTCCAATTTTAAAAGTTTTACCATTAGATGTGGGAATCAAACATATTGTATTTAATTTTTTTAATGCAACAAAAAACATCTCACCAATACCTATATGTGACCTTGGTAACCTTTTCATCACTTTCTGCAGTTTTACTGATACTTCAAGTACAAATAGACTATTACAAAGCATACAATCAAGGTCAGCTAATAATATTTACAAAAAAGTCAGAAAGTAAAGTTTTTGGTGACCAGATACAAGTCCAGTCTTAAAGCCAATAGCAATAGCCGGTTTGTTAAAACTCCATAACATTAAAACAACTAAGAAATGTTTTAAAATGAGAATTGCTGTGGGCCAGAGTTGCACAATCAGTTCTCTCTCAGTCCAGGCGCAGGTAGTCCATCTTCATATGATCTCCACAAATTTTTAATTAAGTTTATATATTTTACATTCTTGTGTCATTCCATCTCAGATTGTGGCCTTGTAAGCTTTCAGTCAGTGTCCTGCCCAGGAGCAAGGAGACTATGAGCTCTAAACCTATTAATGGAAGGAGATGCATGATAGATGAACAGTTTTTTCCCGGAAGGTTTGTACTCTAAAGAACAAAAACACAGGCAAAGGAGAGACCGAGGAGGAACACTAAAGTTAAAAGGTCATATTCATTCGTTATATATTCTTTACATTTAAGATAGCAAATCAATCTGGTTGCATATTAATTTTTTTCAAAGATTACAGCATCCTGCAGGCATATTATTTGTTATTTTTGTGTTTTACTCTTTGGTTATGCTCACTTTGTTAGCAAATAAAGCCCTTCATGTATATTTACCATAGCAAAGAAGCATTATACTGTGGAAGTGTGCAGGTTGTAAACAAGTAAGTGGCTTAGCACAGTTAAGCCATTTAGCCCCTCTCAGGTTAGTATTAAAATAACAAAAAAAAGTTCAAGATCCATTTTGAAAAAACACAAAAAATAGTTGATTCCAAGAGGCATATGACTTGGACAGCTTGCAGAATACAGTGTGAACGTTGGTGTTCACCGAAGTGGGGGAAGAAAACTGGATAAAGAAATTTGATGAGAATAACAAAAACACATTAGACATTAGCTTGTTAAATAAACTGTGAGGAGTTCCTTTTTTTTCTCTGATGGCTGCAAGAAAAAAATTACATAATGTTGTTCTCGCAGCCTTTCTTGGGGGTTCTCATTGCCTGTAATTGACACAATGCCTGAGAGGAACGTTTTTCTTATAGTGTCCAACACCAGTTGTTGGATTGGTCAGGTTAAGGATAGGTGTTGTTAAGTAGAAATAGCTAAGATAATTTCCCCCTCTTATTTTAGGGTTAAAAATTAAGCCTAGGCTGAAGTTTAACTTAAGAAACTAAATTTCCTGCCTCATCATCGCTCACTTACCTCTAACGCAAACCAATCAGCTTTTAACCTCACCTCTACGAAGCCCAATCCACATCCAGAGTTCCTTTTAAAAGGTCAGGACTCCACTTGCTTGCCCAGCCAGCGCAAGCAGTGGTTGAACTATGTCTGATTTTCACTGAGATGATCCTGATTCAACCTACCTCCATCACCTCCACCATCATAGCTAAGCTCCATCTGACTTCTCTATGGTGCTTTTGCAATCTCATCCTTATCAGACTATTTAAACCCTCCTGGACTCTTACTGCATTCCTTGTCACATCCGGCAGAAGACCGCCATGTTGAGCCTGGTTGTGCCAGAGGTTTCTTCCCAAAGGGGAGTTTTTCCTCTCCACTGTTGCTTCATGCGTGCTCATCATGGACAGGTCAATGCAAACCTGCGTTCACCATAGCTGGATATCTATCTTATGGGTCCCGAGTGAAACACTAGTATCAGCTCATGTGGTCTACTGGATCTCACCAATTAAGCTTAAGCTGATCTCGCCAACCAGCAGTCTATGGGCTGAACCAACTTAATCTATCTCCGCTCCACCACCATTTTCAAGCCTGGGGGGAAACGTCCCTATTCTCATACTCCTGCTTGTGCATATTAAAGTAAAATTCATTGTTAATGTTTGCTGCCGAAGTCTGAACTCCAAAGTCTTAAAATAATTTTATCAATAAAATTATTCTAATTGTCTCTTTCTTTCCATGTGAGTTTTTCAGACTGAAATCTCCCTTTATTTTAAGAGCAGGAAACCGTAACACAATCTGTTATGTAATGGATAATTTATGGTTTGGTCAGCAAAGGCAGTGAGAAAATATGAAGATTTGTATGATACTTCATATAAGTACTGTACTGACTTGAACATAGGGCGTATTTTATTTTATTTTTTTGTATCAACCAAAGATGATATAATATCATTAACACATCATTATCAACACATGCTGATGAGATTCCGATGTCACTAAATAGCCACAACAGCAGGGGGAACAAACCTTTTGTGATGCCCATGACCTTTTCGTGGCAGGGGTCTTTTTTTAACACGTGAGGGAAACATTGAGGGGAAACAAAATGGTGCTCTGTTAGTTCTGGGCAAAGAAGGTCAAATATGGGTCAAGCTAACAAAAAGCTAAGGCAGAGTTATGATGCAAATTTCAAGATAATGGGGGCTAATGCAGCTTTAACTGTCAGGCTGCCTAGAAATAGGGAGTTATGGAGGGTAATATGAGAAGATTGTGAATCCAAAAAGAACATCTAAAAATGCTAAACGTATGAGAAAAGCTTTTTTTTCATCCTTAAAGCAACCACTTCCAAGAAATCAATTAGAGAGTCTGAAGTTTGTTTTTGAAAAACAAGTGTAAGCTCATTACCAGAACATTCATTCGGCTGAAAGCTTTGGGTTTTGCCAAGGAATTAAATCTACCTGCCAATGAGTTTAAGGCCAGCATCAGGGGATGATTTGCTGTTGTGGCTTTGGATAATAGCACAAAACCAGCTGTGCCTGGCTCTAGTGGCAGCTTTTCTCTGAAAGGGGGTGGGGGGGTGGGGGGCTCTGAAGTAATAAAAACCAGAAACCACAGCAATAGTTCTGCACAAGACAACTGTTCTGACTGAATGATCCATTTATCCTATCTCTTCTGAGTTTCAAAGGAAAACCTCCCCACTGTTTGGCCACTATCAATCCTTAAGTATGTTGTGCCAATCAGCATCAAGTAGCCAGCTTCACAGCCCACCTCTACTCCATAGACCCACTAAGAGGTCTAGCCTCAATGCCAGTGACCTGTTTTGGCGCATTATTCAATCAGGGCTGTAGTTTATTGCTGCTTACCTTAATAGAATGATTCCCAAACCTCAACAGGAATTTCTCATAGAGGCTGACAGGCAGCATCCTGCTGCTCTAGAGGAGTAATTGCATTTAGGAGCTGGCTCAACATCTTATTAATGTGAAACATAGTCATGAAATCAAGAGCATTTTAGGGCATATTTAATGCAGTTTAATAACTACATTTATGCAGTATAACAATGTTTATTTTACCATTTATTTTACGAAATGTACAGGGAAGGTTTATCTGCTGTAATTTTCAACGTGAAACCGCCACTGCCCAGCACCTGCCTCCCGACTTCGGAAAGAAGTGGCTGTCTTTTCAGAGATATATGATTGGTCTGAGGAAAAAAATACTCACATGCAATTGAAAAGATATGAAATGCCGACAAAATGCTTTGCACAGACAAGTGACTGATGCAGTGAAAACTAATTTAAACAAATTTATTCATTATACTAGCAGGAAGATAAGCCAGCTACAGGCATTGGTTGTGGTGGTTAACAAACCTTTTAACGATAACCAGCGAATTGCTGCTGAATTGCTTCGTAGTCCAACTAAGATAGACCAGTCTGACCTATGCAAGCCCCCTTGCACAAAATTGTGTTGGGTGTATTCTCCCCATTTACTTTCAATAAGGCTACCACCTCGTACGACACAACCTCATGCAACACAATTTTCTGTCGGATTGGACCCAAAATCGTATTCAGTGTTTTCTGGCCTTTAGCAGGTGAGAGAAGAGTAAGCAAAAAGGGACAGAGGGAATTGAAAAGAATATAAGGCAGAACAGAAACTAAACACAGTCCAGAAAATAAGTAGTACTCAAACAGAATACAACAAAACACATTAATATAAGAAAGACTCAAAACTTACAAGAGACTGAAAAACATAATAACAACGCAAAGAGTAAAGAAAAGACAGAGAGGGAGAGGTCAGTCTAACCACAATAAAATATGACCTAAATAAGAACCCTAAGGCAATTCTAAATGTGAGAAACTGACCTAAACTTGATATTCAATTCAGTGAGTTTGAGCCTCTGGGGCTCAGGACATAGATCAACACTCACACATACTATATTTCTTCATTTGTATTGCAATCTACTTATTGAATAGTATCTACAGCTTAAAAACTGCAACACCTGTAAGTGAAAACAAAGAGTATATGAGCAGTAAAATCTAGAACAGAAACCACCTTAACAATGAGCTTTCTTTGAAATTAAATGAAATGACTCGGATCTCCATTTGTGTATACTTAGTGACCTTTTGCAACCTTTCTTTCTTAATTCATTTTAACATGAAATATATTGTCTGTTTATTTTAATAAGAAAGCCATCACTATGAAAACTAACTTGCTTTAATCTGCTCCCACTGGTAAGGTAAGGCTGAGCAGGGCAACTGTGCATGCAGGGTTAATTAGGTAAAAGTGCTCTGTGGAAGGGAGAGTAAAAAATAATCATAATACATAGTATGCACATGGGTGTGAACAAACACAGACATTTTTTGTTGTTGTTGTTAATTTCTTTTGAAGAATATCCATTTGTAAACCTTGGAAGCCCAAAAAAAGTAAAGCATAGTTATAAAATTCATATATAAAATTCAAGCATTTATGAAATATTGATACATTTCTCCTCGCTCACTAGTGGCCACCCAACATATCTACCAACTAGCAGATTACACACAAAAGTGTACTCACCATAGGCAGCTATGTATCATTGGATTATATCCCTAAAAGTTTAAAGTTAAGTTAAGAAGTTTGGAACTTTTCCTTGAGCCCAGCAGGTGTCTTGCAAAGTACAAAAGTTGACATAAAGGAGATATAAATATGTAATTTGAGATGCAGACCACAAAACAGCTTTATGTGCAGATTAAGCATCCCTTTAACCTTCAATTATCTGGCTTCAACTTCTGACATGGTATATAAAAGACAAATGAAAGTACATTCAAATGTAGGGATTGGATCAAAAGTTTACAAGGGGAGAGATTATGATCAACACCTAGAGAGCAAAAAACATTTCTGCTTACAACTGCTTAATACATGTTTACATACCCCCCCCCCCCCCCCCCAATTTGGAAACGTTGAATTATTGAAAAAAATTATTGTGATCACTACTTTATCATATTTAAACCCAATAGCAAGAGTACCAAATAACCACATGCAGAGACACGGATGGGGGCCAAATCATTATTTTCATTTTACTGATGAGCAAAACTCAGGGAAACTAGGAAACAGACTCAGCAACTTAACAGGAACGGATACTGAATGAGAAAACAGAACTCGTTATGCAAAGGAACTTGATTAGTGGAATGTTAAGTAAGTTATTGAGCAAGTGATAGACAGCTGGGGGAAGTAGGGCTCCCAGACCCTGAGGGAATGCATTGGATAGATTAGGGAACACAGACACCTATCTCTAATAAAGCAGAGTACTGACTATAATTGAAATTCAAATCTAAGCATACACAGAGAATCTGAGACAACATTGTACATTATAAAGGCCTTAGAGATGCTGCTCTTGGTGCTCCTAAAGACACAAGTGTGTTCAGCTCAGGACCCTCTGCATACCACCCACCATTAACTGTTAAGGGAAAAGCTAGAAAATGGATGTGGACACTTCACTAATTACCTTATCACTCACTATCTGATAGGCAGAATGCAGTTTCTGAAGTTACAGAGCTGTGACTCAGATCACCTGATAAGCAATATCGGGACCCCTGGGGAACTGTTCTTCCTCTTTACCACCTGCATTGCAGACTTTAACTATTGCTCCAGGTTGTGTCGATCTGCACATGTGCTAAGATTACACAGCTATAGTAGGGTGTGTCGAGAGGGGATGGGAGGAGGAGTACAGAAAACTGATAAAAAACTTTGTGAGGTTGTGTGTGGAGAACAATGTTTAGGTATATAAGATAATACCAAAGAGATTATCTATTGGACAAACAAAATAGGTTATTGCTACTTAGTTTAATTTCAGGGGCAAATGTGAAAAAAGTAACATCTTTCCAACCTCAGTGTTACGTGTGAGTAAAAGCTGCAGTGGACCAGTAACACAGGAGAACTTCTCAAAAGGGGCATGACGAGACTCTACAATGTCCACAGGCTTGATTACTTTAATGTAGGATGCTATAGATGTTCTTTAAATTACTACTGGCTAGTTACATCTTCTTCACTGTAGTGTGCTGGTCTGCTGAAATAAAGGTGAATAACATAAACACAATCAATATGCTCATTAGAAAGACGGATTTAGTGTAGGTGTAGTATCTATGGCACCTTATGCTGTTTTTGCTTCCAAACACTGCCTAAGACAGGATTTTTCATTTCTGATACAGTACATTCTTCCCTTTTGTAGTACATTCTTTAGCAGTTTAAAGATATGCAGATATGAGATACTGATAAACACTTCAGCTTCTTTATTACTTTCAACCAACTGTCAAGAACCAAAGGTTAGTTCCCTAATCCACTCTATGCCCCCTAAAGAGTAGGGATCAGGCTTGTTCTTTGGAAGAGGTGGTCAGAGAAATAATACCAAGAGAGTGAGAGTCTTATGGACAGTGTCTCTCACTCCCTTTGCAATATTGTACAAAGCATAACAAGCCAAAGTATAGTGCAGCATAGATATGTCATGATGCAGAACAGAAAGACCCAGTATTCAGACAAGACAGACAGTGACATTACTCAAAAAGGGTGTATTCAAACAACGGGCTGCAGATTTGCAGTGCTCTAGTTTACAAGTTCAGTCAATAGCCAGAGGACGACATAGGATCCAGCTGCTGGGCTGCCAACAAGATGGGGTGGGTGCCACCCAGAGTTTCCTAGATGCTGCAGCCCGGAGAACATGCAGGAGTCCAAAGCCAGGTCAGGCAAACCGTTGAGACGGGAAAAGACAGGCTCAGTCGTTGAGAGGCAGAACAAGTCAGGATCAGGTAATCAGAAACGCCAAGGAACTCTAAAAACACTCTCACCAATGGCTAGAGAGAACAAGAAAATTCAGCACTGATGACTGGATGCAAGAACCTTAAAGAGACAGGAGCAGCTGGATCAGATGAGCAGTGATGAGAAACCAGGCAGAGTTAGAAAGGGGAATGGAATAAGTAATTAAACAAGTCATCAGGACCAAGATAATGACAGGAAACATTGAAGACATCATAACAAATATTTTTTTAACTTTATACTATCAGATTTTTTACTTTTGCATTTGTACTCTTTGTTTTAAATAACTGTAACTTTAAATGATAAATTCAGTATTCCTGCTGGCCCTACCTTCTCCGCTCTCTCCCTTCTCCGCAGATGACTGCGTTTGGCAGGTGGGTGTGGCATACACCTGTGTCTCGTTTGGCAGTGTTGCTCTGGAGCCTTTAGGCGGCAGTCTGACAGCTGGAGGACGCAAGAGTGTTAAACTAGTGTGGTACACCTCAGTTGGCCACTGTCTTCTGACAGCTGTATTTTTCCTAGGTTGTTTACTATTCAGGTTGCTTCACGCCTTGGATTCTTCTCCAAGCATTGCTTCATGCTTTGTCGCACCAAGACAAGTTTACCTTCCCTTCCTACAGGGATCCAGTTCCAAGGACCCCTTTGTGTTACTAAGGACCCCTCCAGTTCTCCCCTGGTTCCTCCAGCTCTCCATGAACCACTGCTCCCACCACCCGAGTGGCTTGGACCCCACTCCGTTCCACCAGCCATCACTGGGAGCCTCCTACTGGGTCCATCTCTCAGCTTCACTACCCCCAGCTAGGTTCCCATGCTTGGCAGTCAAACAAGACTCAGTCACACGTCCCCCCTCGGCACTTTTTCTCTGTGGAGAATCCCTAAAACATCTACTGTCAGTTTATCTAATAAACGCCTTAAATTTCCTTTGCCTCCCGAGTGTGATTTGCATGTGGGTCAACTAGTAGAAACCACGATGGTTGGTCATTTTATTGATTTTATTTATTGTTTTGTTTTGTAATACTGTTGTACAAATGACTTCCCTCCTTCCTCCAAGGGTTGATCAATCAATCAATCAATAAATTAATCAATGAATGTATTATAACATTGTCTTGCATGCACAAATGTCGGCTCAGGATGAATAAAAGTACAGAAGTACAAAAATATACTTTAGGTTTTGGCACTAAGGTCAACCTGGAAAAATAACTACTGTAATGATATTCAAAACCTGAATGAATAAAAATTTAAATAAAATGCTTAAAATGTTTAAGCACACAGAAAATGAGCAATTACATTGTTATTCAATTATCCAATATCATGCTGTATTTATTGCACTTAAGGTCCCATGATCCTGAGGTGTTTTGATTATGAGGCTTTTTTATCTTCATGTCTTCCCTGCTCTTCATATTCTCTAGTTGTTGCTATTGTATTTCATTCAAGACAGTAACTTGATAACAATGTAAAAGATGCATTACTTGACATTACTGATGTCTTAAATTGCAAATGACTTTGTAATGGCAGGTTTTGCCTTAAATAGTGTCAAAACCAGTTTTTAACTTTGAAATATTTTTCTCTAATAAATTATATCTTCATTTTGAAGCTGTTACGAAAATAACAAGAAATAATGTATCTACACAAAAAAACCTTACTCACCAATCCAAGTGCTTTAAAGTTTGAATAACTAACCTTGATAACTTCATTCAATTAGCTGTTGTTGAAATTAATGATGGGATAAAAGCTTGAATCCTCTGTGAGGTTCTGCCGAAAAATTGACCATCCAAGTGTGTGTCAAAGAGAGAGTAGGAGTTAGATAACCCAGGCTGACCTCCCGCTTGCCATAATGAAAAGCTGTCTTTCCCAAGCAGAATCCTCCTGACCTTAAAGGTCCTTCAGACTTTAATCTGCAAAACCTTTGGGTTTCCTAGAAAGGATGTTTCTTTGTCTCACTATTCTTTACACATGAACACACACATTTGTAATCATAAAGGATATTACAGTATCCGCTTGATCAATCAATTCCCACAGGCGCATTTACCTTTCTCATCTCAATCATACAAGTAATAAACTTTCTTTTTCTTACTCACTTTTACTGGGGTGATAATGCTAGAAGAGCACTGGCAACACGCTGGTGGCTCCTTTGCAATGTGAGCCACACTTTATTACTGATTACCGCAAAAGAGGGGGCTTGACTGTAATTTCCGCCATGACTTTTGAGAAAATAATTTATGTAGAAAAAGAAAGACAGGAGAGGAAGAGGAATAGCAGCAGGTTAATGACTTTCTGTCTGTCTTTGACAACTGAAGCTCCCCATGAGCTCAAAAAAAACAACACGTGATTGTTGCAGCCTTGAGGGTTTGTATTAACTTACTGTGATGCCTACACAAACCTGCCCACTCAACCTTATCAATATTCCTCTGACTCAAGAGGTATTAGATTTAGAGAAGAATAAAAAAAGAAAAAGAAAACTCAATGGCCATCCAAGTATGCTGGGAAGAAACTTAGAAAGGGGAAATAGGTGCTACAGAGAGAAGTATATGCCCTGTCTGCTTCCTCCGCACTCTGCGGTTTCTTCTTTTTCTCCTCCTCTCAGGAGATTAGATGTAGGCAAAAAAGATTTTAAAAAGCACAAGTGGGTAAAATGGTGTAAGAAACATAGATTTAGAGCAGTGGCATCACTCACTGGTGAAATATTCCTTTGGGGGAGGATCTTATTTTGTTTTTGATGAGTGGCAGTTGGTCGAAGAGGCAATGGAGAATGGACAGTGGTTTATTAATTTAACTTAAGTTTTGTTTTAAGTATATTTCAACAACTAAACTTTTTAAGTAACTGCCATGATCTTGGCATTGACGTCTTATTACTAATTTTGTTCACCTGTTTATCTCTGCCCATTTCCCATTGATGTTGATCTGATTCAACGGCTTTGAACTCTAACAAGCCTTCTTCCAGTCATCGGTACAATATTATTCTAGTCTATAGTAAGAGTTTTCTAGCATATCTGAGTGTTTCTGATTGCCTGATCCTGACTCATTCTGCCGCTGGACCTCTGAGTCTGCCTGTCCCCGTTCTGATCTGTTTTTTCTGTCCTCAGACTCCTGCCATATTTCTGGCTGTGTACCAAACTTGGAACTGATTCCTGAAACGTCCTGGATTTCCCTCCAGTACCTCTTTGGATTTCTGAACTCTGACTCCCAAGCAGGTCTTCAACACTGGCTTTGGCTCTATCCTCTGGATTGATCTGCCTTCCTTCTTCTGCTTGGTTCTGATCTCTTGCTCTTCCTCCGACTTCTGGGAATTCAGCATCTGGGAATCTCTGGGTGAAGTCTGCTGTAACGTCTTGGCAACCGACAGGACACATAAGAGGCTGTGCTTATTTTAAATAAGGATTTGATGGATATTCTTAACCATTGGAATAAGCACTTGATTTGATGACTGATTGAAAAACAGTGATCACTTTTGGAGAAGGAAGAGTTCCAAGACTTGTTTATAGAAGGTTCAGTATAAAGAATCTCTCATTAATTAATTTGTTCAGCTAATCAGATATTCATCTAGAACCAAAGTAAAATCTGCATGTGGATATTTTTTATATGCAGGTACAGCTAGATTTGCAGTTACAAGCTTGTTGAACAGCAGTAAACTAAGAGTTATAGCAAGGTTTTGCAGACAATAAAGTTTATTTGGAGTCCTCAGGCCTCTGAGCAATGACATACTTGTAGTTAAATGTGATTTTGGTGGGATAATAATAAGCCCAATTAATACTGGCAAGGTATTCCTATGGCAAAGACGGATATCTTAACCCTCCATAAAATTCCGGTACAGCAGTAGTCTCCTGGTAGAACATGTTATCCCCTAAATTGTGGCAATCCTGACACATACTGATTTGATACCCCAAACCGCCCTAATCGAGATTAGACTCTAGACACAACATCTTCTAATAGGGACATCATAACACATGGGTTATGCTAACAAAAAATAAAAGTTTATCATCTTAAATTAATAGAGGACTATCCTTTATTTCCAGGTGGATCATCTAAATAAGTGTTCCTCCTAACTGTCAATCATTCTGGTGATATGATTACTGTACATAAGGCCGTTCTATGTACTTGTCCCCAGTTAGCCATATTTTTCTGCGCATTCGCACTTTCAGGCGTATATGTGTGGTGAGCTGTGGTTTCAGCCAGTCATTGAAGCTCACCTTTCTCACCGCGATTATTTGAAAATGGCCGAGGGTCGTTAGAGAAACAGTGTCTACAAAGTGTCTGAGAAGAAAAAAGGCATCACAAGAGGCAGCCTAAATAAAGTCACAGACCTGCAAGTGATTATTTACCTTA
>NW_015150551.1:0-23257 GCF_000732505.1 Cyprinodon variegatus | reverse complement strand
AATGCAGGACAACCAGACTGAGAAACAGCTTCATACCAGAAGCTGTGAGACTCTCAAACTGTCCCTAACAATAACTTGTATTTGCAGTCTACACTCAGACACTTTAAAATGTTGCACTGCTAAATTTATCTTTAATATACATTTTATTCTCTACTTCTTGTTTTTATATATCTGTAAATGTTTTTTTTTCTATTTATAAAATCTGATATTGTAGCTAGTTTTTATAAATAATTTTTTTATATATTCGGATGTAACTGAGGCCGTGACGCTCAATTTCGTTTACCTCATCTAACACGTGATGTGAATGACAATAAAGTCTCTTGAATCTTGAATCTTGAATCTTTTTAAACAAGAATCAGTCTAATTGACAGACTGGATATTAAATGAGGAGCTTTTCTGACGTTTCCTCACACATGATACAAATATTAAACTGCCCTAAATCATAAAATATTCAGTTTTTTTTTAAGAGTTTGGCTATCTTTGTAAATCAACACTGAATCATGTTAAAACATTCAGGTCAAGTCTGTATTTAAGAAAGTAATGGCAATTGTAATGAAAAACTGCGTGAGATGATTAAAGAGGCATACATTTTTGTAAAGGTCTTAAGAAAACAAGTATGATTTATCTAGATCAAGACAGTGGTCCGGAGCACTTTTATCATGCAGAGCTAGTTTTCAGCTTTTCATAACTTGTATTTGTTTTGGTTGCAAGCAAAAGCTTTTCCTTTTGCTTGTGTTTTGTGTGTTAGTAATATTTATGTGTTGCAGTGGGCTTTGTGTGTGCAGAATTGTTTGCTTTGCTGCGTTTCTATGATTACAGTTTGTGTCCTTTGCAGCATTGCTTTTTTCTTTGTAAGTCTGATTTCCTAGTTTGTTAGTCTATATTTTTAGTTTGGATGAGCTTTTGAATTTTCTGTAAAATCCTGTATTTACACAGAATTCCTCACCCACAATAGGAAACTGTTGACTTCGCAGATGTCTAGGAAACTGTTACTGACACCCTTAACAAGCAAAAGGGTTTTCAAATGCGATGGTTTTGTGGTGCTTGATCAGCCAGCCACACATCTGACCCAAACCCCATAGATAAGCTATGAGTACTGTCAAAAGGAAGATGAAAGACCAAACAATTTAGATGACCTAAAGCTGCTGTCAAAGCAACCTGGAAGTCCAGGTTGCTTTGACAGCAGCTTACTCCATTACATCGTTAGTTTCTAAGCTTGCCATTCACAACATTTAGCAGTGAAACACGTTCTTTCTGAGAAAAAATTGGCCTCAGCTGGGTGACTGTTTTGTTCCATGATTCTTGCTGCACTAACTTAAAACTGGTGCATCTCAGAAGCTCTCTCGCATTGTTTCACTGTGCTATTTAGTAAAAAATCATGTATCCCTATATTCCACAATGGTTTCACTAATCCTTTCCACAGAAGAAAAGCCTTATGTACCATATAGTTGCAATCATTCACTTTAAAAATTCTCTAAAATGTAAATAACAAAAATAACAACAGAAATAACAGAAATACCATTCATTTTTGCTTATGATAATCAAAACTGGATAAGCCGAGCTTGGAATTAATTTTTATTTTATTCTAGAAAAAATGAATAAGACATGAGAGCAGGTGTGTTATGTCTCTGAATAGTAGAATTAAATTCTCATACTGTATCTTTATTAAGTATTTCATGTTCTCAAAACAAGGTATACAAAATAATAGTATTATCTAAACAACAGTAATTTATTTTTTGTTTGTGGTATCTAAACAGAAGAGGGTAGAGTAGCCTACCTAAAAAATTGCTTAAAAATTGCTTAATTAAGAGAAGAGAAAATCCATCCATCCATCCATTTTCTTTACACCCTTAATTCCAAGTGGGGTCACAAGGGGTGCTGGTGCCTATCTCAAGCTGTCAATGGGCAAGATGAGTCCACCCTGGATAGGTTGCCAGTCCCTCACAGGGCAACACAGAGACAAACAGGACAAACAACCATTCATGCACACACTCACACCTAAGGAGAATTTAGAGAAGCCAATTAACCTAACAGTCATGTTTTTGGACTGTGGGAGGAAGCCGGAGTACCCAGAGAGAACCCACGCATGCTCAGGGAGAACATGCAAACTCCATGCAGAAATCATACCCAGAACCTTCTTGCTGCAAGGCAGCAGTGCTACCCACTGTGCCACTGAGCAGCCCCCCAAGGAAAATAAAAAGTGTAATATAAAGAAATTACTCAAGTAACAGTCAAACGTATTGTTTAAAGAAAATACCCAAGTAAGAGTACAAGAGTATTAAGTAAAAAGGCTACCTCAATAATGAGTAATCTACTTATGACCCTTGATCATAACAACTGCTTAAATATTTTTGAAGTTATAAAACTTACAAAATTAAACTTCAACTACTTTCAGTATGTAAGAATAGGTTAAGTTACAGTATACTGTTAAACAGTATTTTAAATTAATCTCCAAATGACACTGCAAACTCCGACCTGTTTTCATTAAATAAAGTTACTCACAATGGATGGAGGAGCCAGAAACTTTAATCAAGTAAGAGAAGTGATACTTTATTAGATTTTTACTCAAGTAAAAGCAAAAAGTACAACGCTGTAAAACTACTCCTAAAAGTACTTTTTAAAATTACTGAAGAAATTTTGACTGAGAAAATTTAACTTACAACCAGTCCATGACAGTTGTCACAAATAGAATTTCCTATTTACCTGTATATTATGTATTAATTCTAGTGCAGGTACCATATAGCTACCCTAAGAGTATGCAAAACCTATAAGGGTAAAAACTCAATTTAGGCGAACTTTATTTATAACAGCAACTATTTTTTATATTAAAGTGTGATTTTAAAGCTCCAATAATTACAGAGATTTACTGACTGAAATGTAATATATTACACATAAGTATGAAGTAAGTGAAATATATAACACACAAAAGTTATTTTTTATTAAATGTGTCTCAATCTTTTTATTTGCATAGCCTTAGAAAATGCCATTTATAATTTCTTAGGAGTCTAATGAAATACTATTTATAAACGTATCTATGTAAGCAAACCTCGTCATCACTTGACAAGACAGGTGATGAGGACATTGCAGTAGTCATTTTTTACTATGGTGACCAGTCTATGTTTTGACCAGAAGATATTGCGGAAATTCAGACACTTTAGCATCAAGTGTTTTGTGTAATATAAAATGTTCTATTTTTAGTTGAGTAAGTTTAATTTTTTTCTCTGTCATCTTTCTTTAAGTATACTGCCCAAAAGAATGATACTCAAAACAGTACAGTACAAAAAAATTTTAATCCAATGAAACCTGTTATTGGATCAGGTTTGTACTAATATTATTTAAGGTCCAGAGACCTGATTTATGGAAAGTGTTAACTTTCCATAATTTTTTTTCCTCTTTTAGCTATCAATATGTCTGTCTTGAATAACTGGCTTAATTTTTATTTTCTTTACTTCCAGAAAGTCAAACTGCAATTTGCTCGGGCTCAAACGTGTTAACACAGGAAGGAGTGAAATACCTACTCATTCATAGGGAGGACACATTCATTGTGAGAGTAGAGCAGTCTTATAGTAATTCATTATCATACAGCCAAGTTAATTGCCTGTGCAAATACGCTCCTCTCCAGATTGATTGCTTAAGCAGCCAGGAAGAGAGAAAAACAATTAAGATTAGAGTATAGCCTTTTTTTTTATTCTCAGGAGAGGGGATTATAGCGTTTTTCACCACAGCAACAGGGTGTTGTTTTCATCAGGAAGAAAATACTACTAAAAGGTATTGTTTAACTTTAAGTTGCATTGAGTTTTTCTTTCAAGTGGTTAAAAACTTTCCTAGTAACTCTTCACACTACTGTAGCTTTTTTTTGCAGACTTTGCATGCTGATATCGATCGTGTTTACTTTGTATTGCATTCAGTGTGAGCTGTGCTAGAACATAAAGTCTAATACTGAACAAAAGTGCAGTTTTACTACAGTTTTAAAACTTTAGAACAAATGATTTCTTCCTTCATACTGATAAAAACAAAAAAAGAGTGACACTTTTGACAGCTCTTTACCCTTTGAACGTCAATCAAGACGACTTGTCTGAAATTATTTTTGTCATTTAAGGAAAAATTCACAGTTGAGATTAACGGTGTCAAATTGGATTCAGAAATGGCATTGCATTTTGTACTGTCTCCTTAAGACTATGGAAAAAGTCTTTTTAAATTTCTTTGGAAATGTACTTTAAATCACGATCTAGGGTACATTTGTACAAAGTCAATATGACTCTAAGCAAGGTCTAACAAGAGGTCCCACCTTCCTGGCTCCCTAAATACTATATTTCAAAATGTTGCTCCTAATGTTTGGGGTACTTTATTGATAAGCTCCTTAATATGCTGAGAACTAAAAGTATTGAAATCTTAAAATCTTCTTCCTCTTAGTCTTTAGAAATATCTAATTTGAGGTTGTCAGTGGTACACAGGACTCTAAGATATGTGAAGATCAGGCTTTTCAGGCAGTAAGGATTCTTGATGTTTCTATGCGGCATCAACTCCACCAACTTTATACAAATTTTTTACTAAACCTCAACACTTATTTTAAAACAAATTTGATTTTTAGTCCTCAGCTTTGTAGCTTTATTGTCTGTAAAATATGGTATTTAGCTAATATTTACTTACTTAAAACCATTAAGCTAAACACATCCACCATGAAATCCCTTATATATATAATGTTTTAAACCATTTGGAAGAGGCAGTATTTAATGCCTTTTTAAGCTAACATATCATAGTTTCATTTACAACATGTAGTTACATTTTAGTAGCCTGGGTGCCATTTCGAACTTAGTCCCGCCCACAACGTTTGAGGTCGGGAAGTTCGGTCTGGCATTGCTCAGTAGTAGCGCGAGTATGCTCGCGCAATATCTGGTGGGCCAATCAAATTGTCAGGGCGGGCTTTATACGATGATGGACAGATGATCCACAGTAACGTAATCAACCACGTGACCAAAGTGCGCATGGGTGACAACAACAATGGCTGCCGCTGGAGAGTTGAGGTGTGTAGATTCTGCTATTAGGTCTGTTCTAGAAGATATCGACAGCAAATTAATTTTAAAATGGGAACAGGGAAACATGATCAAGGCTCATCTTCTTATTCTAGGCGTGCAACTGCACGCTTTGATTTTTGTTGACAACAGCTGTGCCTGGCTTAACATACGTCATGCACTCCGTTGCTCTCATTGGTTGTAGGTCTATCCAATTGAGTGCAGAGGCATTTTTTTTCCTGGTTCGTTCGAAACACGCCCCATAATCACAGCTCTATGGAGCAGTATCAGACTCATATTCTGACTAGAATTGAGTAGGACTACGTCAGGCTAACGTTTTAGTATAAGTATTAAAGCATTTCAGGCAAACATCTCAAACTTATTCCTTTTTTGAGATCATTGGAAAATGAAAGAATTCAGTTAATGTATAAGAAAGACAGTTGTTCACCTCCATTTCTGAAAATAATTAAAACATAATGTGGGAGAAAAGTGTACTAAAATCTGACAGAGCTTCCCCAGAATAAATGGACTTAAAGGTTAATGGGCTAGTAAGGAAACTGAAATTATTTGACCCCTCTTATATAAGTGAAATACCAATTCTACTAAATACTTACCCCCCAAAAGCTTGAGTTTAGCTATTTACTACATAGAAAACACAAATAGGTAATTACTTTGAAGAAACAGGTTTGTTTTGGTGTATTGAAAGCAATGAACGAACACATATCCATCTTTTTGGAGTGTAGAGGGCAGCAAAAATCTGCTTTGGATTTAACATACAATGGAATTACAATAACTGGATTTGGTATGGGACTTGAGATGGGTGCAGTTTGTAGCAATGTCACCTTGCAGTAAGAAGGAATTAAGGAGAAGCCTGGGGTCTTTTTGCACTGAATTTGCATATTTTCTCATGTATGCACAGGTTCCCTCCATTTACTCCAGCTTCCTCCCACATTTAAACAACATAACTGCTAGGTTGTTTGGTAACTAAATTGTTTCTAGTGTCCATGGCTGTGTCCCTCTGTGTTGACCTATAGTGGACTGCCAACCTGTCCATGGTGTTCACCACATTTTTTTGTCCATAAACTGCCCATAATATGAACCAGCCCAGTAAACTGATGGAGAACAGTAGAAGATGGATACATGTGATTCTATTATTCTGTGACATCACTGGTTTGCAAAATAATAAAATTGATAATGTGATGAAATCCACACTATACTGCCAAACTATTTTACAACAGGACTGTATAACCACAAAGTGATCATCAATCATTTTTTCTCTGCTTTTTCACTGACGGTTGACTTTAAACGTTATTCTTTTTCAATTCAGTTTAATTCAATTCATTTTTTTTATATAGTGCCAATTAGCAACACATCATCTGAAGGCAATTTACAGAGAGAATTCAACCCGATCACACTGTCATATTGGTTCAAAATTTTCTATCTAAGGAAAACCAGCTGATTGCATCGACTCAATGACTCTAAACATGTCCTTTACACCAAGAATGCTTGTAGTGACAGTGGACAGGGAAAGCTCCCTTTTAACAGGAAGAAAGCTCCAGCAAAACCAGGCTCTGCATGAATGGATATATGCTGAAGCAAAGATAAAGAAAGAAGCAGAGATACAAAAAGCAACTCACAACCAGCTCCAGCGACAGCCCCATCCAAAAAATACACAGCCAGGCAGATGAGCTCCGAGCCAGTTCCCATTTAAGAGGAGGAAAGAGAGCACGTACAGTTAGTCACAGTAAGAGAAAAAAGACTACACTGAAAAACAGGCCAAGCTCCGACATCTATAAATTGTTGCCAGCAGCACCACTCATATATCTTTCCAGGGTAGTGTCACAACAAAGCAGTAGCAGATCAGATTAAGCTAATATAATGAGAAAAAGCAAAGAGAGAATAACATTACAGATCGATCATATCCATCAAATACTGCAGAATAGGAAAATTGAGCCAGAATGAAGCTGAATGATGAAAAGGGATCCCTATGTCCTCCTGCAGTCTATAAGCCTATAGCAGCATAACTATATAGATAGTTCAGGATAACCTGAGCCACTCTATAAGCTTTATCAAAAAGGAAATTTTGAATCTAGCCTTAAAAGTAGAAAGGTTGCCAAACTGGTAGTTGGTTCCACAGGAGAGCAGCCGGATAACTAAAAGATCTGCCTCCCATTCTACTTTTAGAAAATCTAGGATCCACTAGTAAACCTGCACACTAAGAGCAAAGTGTGCTGTTTGGAACATGAAACAATCATAATCTCTCATATAAGATGGAACGGGGCCATTTAAGGCTTTATATGTGAGAGGGGGGAATTAAAATTATATTCTGGGTTTAACAGGAAGCCAACGAAGAGAAGATATGATAGTACTATTAGAGATTAATATATGCTCTCTCTTTTTAATTTTCATCAGAACTCTGGCTGCAGCATTTTGGATCAGCCAAAGGCTTTTAACTATAGTTTGTGGACTTCCTAAAGAATTACAATTGTCCAGCCTTGAAGTAACAAATACATGGACTAGTATCTAAGCATCACACCCGGACAGGATATCTCTAATTTTTGCAATATTCTGGAGGTCAAAGAAGGAAATTCTAGAAACCTCTTAGATATAAAATTTCAACGACAGGTCATGATCTAAAATAACTAAAAATTTTTACCTCGTTATCTGAGATCAGTTTAATCCCATCCAAATGAAGTGACTAACTAATCAGCTCAGCCAGGAGCAGAAAGTTAAGAGTCATCCAAGTTTTTATGTCTTCAAGACATACCTGTAGTCTAGGTAATGGGTAAGTTTCATCTGGTTTTATAGACAGATATAGCTGAGTATCATTGGCATAACAGTGGAAATCAATGCTGCCTAATAATTCTACTATTTGAGAGTATACATACAGTAAAGAGAACTGGCCCTAGCACTGATCCCTTTGGTACTCCACAAGTAACCCTGGAGCATGAGGAAGATTCATCATTAATGTGAGCAAACTGAAATATTTTAGATAAATAAGATTTAAACCAGCCTGGTGCTGTTCCATTAATTCCTACTAAATTTCAAGTATTTCTAAAAGAATATTATGATAATACGATATGAAGGGTATTATGATAAACTGAGTCAAATGCAGCACTGAGGTCTAATGGGACACATACAAATACCAGTCCATTATCTGAGGCTATGAGAATATCATTTGTGACTTTAACCAGAGCTGTTTCAGTGCTATGATGAGCTCTGAACCCACACTGAAACCCTTCCAAAAGGTCATTACGGTGTAAGTGGTCACACACATGGTTAAACACTGGGTTTCTTAAGTTTCATAAGGTTTGATTACTGTCGAGAACGGGGCAGATGGATCCAGTATTCAGGTGAGACAAACAGTGGAAAGTTTCAAAACATTAATTAAAAACCACAACACAACAGAAACAGAACCAAATGCAAGCTGCCGTTAATCTGTGGACATGAAGCAGCTGCAGGGGGAGGCGGAGCACCACCCAATCACTGGCACTCAAGGGAGAGAAACACAGGTAAGTGACCAGGATCAGGAGATGATTATCCATTTGAGTTATCTGGTTTAACAGTTCATTCCATCCTCTCCGAGTAAGGCAGGATCCAGCCGATGTATTGCCAAACTGAGCCGTCCAAAGTGTCCCCGATGCAGCAGCCCCAGGGGTCAAGCAGGATTCCAATCCAGATCAAGGAAAGCAGAATTAGATCAGGACAGTTCTGAGATCCAGGACTCTGTAGCCGAACCAGGGGTCACAATCCGAACAGGAAAGGGCAGATCCAGGGTTCCAGGAATCCACGGAGCGTTTAGGGAGGTTCAGAGTTCCATGAGTCCAGTAGTGAGCTCAGACAGACACCCTCGGAGGGAGACAGGCAGGTCCAGAGGTTGAGAGGAACAGAGACAAGACATGGTACAAAGAGAACTGTTGAACTTTAAACTGGCTCCAACCAAGAGCCAGGTTTTCGGGACTTAAAACTAGTACCCCCACACACCGAGCCTAAACCTAGCGGGCTCAGCAGAGAAGAGCCAGGACCCCAGCTCCCCCCACATGCTGTGCTCAACAAGACCAGCGCGGCATTAGCAGAGGAGAGCCAGGACAAGATCAGGAGACACAAGACAAACAATAGAACCCTCTTAACCCACTGGCCTCCGTGGACGGGAACATGAACGATGGAATAACCAAACTATAGACTAACGAAACAAAACATATATAACATATATAAAATAACATAATAATTTGGCCCCAAAATTTGGGCTGAACTGTATATAGAGCAGAAGGAGTAGGTGGATAACATCAATGATAATAAGAGAGCGGACAGGGTACAGCAGTTGAACACACTGAACAATCAGATTAGCTACCAGGGCTGCAATCATGACAATTACAGCTACCTTATAAGCCTTTAGTTTTACATGTAGGTCTTCTATCCACTTCTTTTTGAAATAGCCACGCCTAGGTTTCCTCTCTTTAGGACAAAAAAGGCATTTCTTGTCTTTTCAGAAGTATAAAAATTACACATTATCATAAAACTTGTTTAGTAGGCCTTGTTTAGTACTTCAACAATGTCTTCATGTGTGTTGCTGAAGACCTGTGGGCCCCGGTGATCCACCATGTTGTTATTGAGCTAAGAAGACAGGTTTGTGCCTGCGGTGTCAACTTCTAGATGGATGGCAGCAGTATGGGTTAAAATGTGTTTCTGCCTGCTGTCCTTGGGCAATTTTTCTATCTCGAAGTGAGTTGAGCACACAGTCCTTGCCAAGGGGCACCATTACTGATGTTGTTTTGCAGAGTTGTGGCAAATGTACCTAGATATGATGCACAACAGTTTAACAGATACATAACTCCTTCCTCTTCAGCCTGTATACATGTTTTTAATCCCTAAATTGTTGAGTCCCCCTTTTTTATTCTCATGAAAGTAAAGTTTATTTCACGAATCTCATCTGTCAGATTTGTTTTTCCACTTGAAAAATACAAAACAAAACAAAAAAAAACTGACAAACTCTGTTAGACTTTGTTTGACAGTTTGTACGAAAAATATTATGTAACAGAAACTATGCAGTGAGTCGATTCCTATGTAACAGACACTTTGCCTGTGGGTTGTGCTGTCTGTTAGTTGAACACACACAATAGATTTTTTTTTATCTTTCAGTGCTGGGGATGTGTGAATCCTGAAGCTATTTTTGTACATTTTTCAAATCTTCATATATGACATCTTTATCTGACACAAATCACTAAAAAAACAAGAAAAACTAGAAATGTCTAAACCTTGTTGGTATGTGGTTGTCATTGGGTTACATGTCCTAGAGCCAAAAAAAAAAAATACAAAAAAAGGAATATCAAGCATGAGTTTTTAACACCATATGTTTCTGTGTATCATATCAGCTTAGACTTAGACAGATTTATTTTGTCATTTTGTATACACGGGTGTATACAAAAAGAAATTTAGTTTCAAAAAGCTCTAGCCAATATCATTTTTTTGAAGTGCAGCCTTGAAAACAGTAACAAATACATAAAATAGTAATATAACCATATGACTGTATATTTACAGTTCTAACATACATTTGTTTAAATAAATAAAATAACCCATTTTACACAACATTCAGCAGCCTAATGGCAGTGGGGAAGAAACTGTTATGGAATCTGCTGGACCTGCATCGGATGCTTCGAAGCCTCTTTCCAGAGGGCAGTAGGGAGAACAGTCCATGGTGGGGGTGTGAGGGGTCATTTATGATGTTACGGGCTCGGGACATGCAGCACTGGGATGAAATGTCTTGGAGGGAAGAGGAGCCCCGATGATCTTCTCTGCTGTTCTTACTACTCTGCTCGCCTTCTTCCAGTCTGAGGCGCTGCAGCCTTCACACCACACAGTGAGACAGCTGGTCAGCTCTATATGTTGCTGCAGATAATAGCAACAAAGTTTAAAAAAATAGAAAAACTAACAAGAAAAAAAAAAACAAACATAAAACAGCTATTTTATTTTTAGTAATCCCAATTACATTTTTAGAATAATATAAGTATTGTCTTCCTTGTAGATATAGGATACCAAAAGGCCTTTGAGAGTTGAGTAGTACCTGCAATATTTCTCAACAGTCAAGGGGCAAGGTGGCTCTTCCAAGAAATCAGTGGGAGGCTCTGAAAATATATTTCTTTCTCAAGATTGTGTTCAGCCTGTGTGGTAATTTCATGATAGCTCTTGGCTAATGGCTGGTGGTTGTGAATTTCTGTTACTAAGATCCAATGCTTTGTCAACTGGACAAAAAGGTCTGTACAGGGATTAAATTTCATCCGTTGCTTTCAGAGGAGCAGCCGCCTAATATGCTACCTTTTCATGCCTGTAGGTCTTAGCCATGCCACCGCTATTTGAAAATCTATTTGGGTCTAGAGATTTGTCACACAGCTAGTCAAAAGTAAGAAATGAATCTCACATTGAAAGTGAAGGGCTGTTTTGGAAACACACTTCAAGTCCAGAGTTTGTACACAGATTTTTTTTTTATCATTGTCTAGATAAAAATGTAGAAAAGATATCAAAATGCTGAACCAAAAGAATAGAAAACTATGTAGCAAACAGAAAATAAGGAAATGAAAAAAAAAATATTTTAGACAATTCAAAAAGGTTTGTAATTACTCTGTTTTTTTATATTTTTTTCAGCATTTAATAATCAGGCAACACTTCAAAGACAAAGATTATACAAAATAAATAAATTAAAAAAACGCTGAGGATTTGCTATTTGTTCTGGTAAATCCCATAGGATATACATGCAGACTGCACAGCCAAAGGTGTTTACTAACCTACACAAATCTTTGAATTTAGGTGTTGCATTCATTTCCATGAAGGGTGCATCACAATACAATGACACTTTTTTTTTTTTTGTTCTGTTGCTTAATTCATATGTGGCACTATGGTACCTGTACTATAAGTAGTCGCAAAACTGTCTTGCAACTTAATATTTAACTGTCAACTGTTGGTAGCATTATAATGAAGTGGAAGTTATCAGGAACATCGGCAAATCAGCCATGAAGTGGTAGGCCATGTAGAAAAATTAAGTGAGGTCAGTGAATTTTGAGCCACACGTAATATGTGTTTGAGTGCACGGTGGTCCCATCTTCTCATAAAGGAAATATATAAAGACCTCCAAACTTCATGTGACGTTTAGTTTAGCTTATGGCAGAGCAGCTGCATTCAAAACTGCAGAGGTGTTAAGTAACGAAGTACAAATACTTCATAATTGCACTTAAGTACACTTTTTAGGTATCTATACTTTACTCCATTACTTATTTTTCTTCCTACTTCTGACTTCTACTCATTACATTTTCACACAAGTATCTGTACTTTCTATTCCTTACATTTTAGAAACCAATGTTACTCATCACTCTTGGCTTTGGTTTATGTTTATAAATATTTCTTTCACGTCATGTGTGCCATCCAATGAAGATAATTGGCGCCATCCACATCTAGTATAAACTAGTGTAATTGGATTAGTCATATGATGCAAACACTCATTGGTTAGCTAAAGGAAATCATTACAAGCCAGCAGGTACTCTTTGAACTGCAAACGTGAATTGTCTATACCATGCTACAATGTCGGACTCAGAGAAAGATGCCGAAATGTCTGAAAGGTCGAACACAGGCGAGAGCGTATCGGGAGATGGAGAAAGAGACCAACAAGACCTCCCTCATCCTCGACCCTATCTCAAAGAATTTTTCAAAATAGTCGAAAAATTGGCTGTTTTTTTTAAAAGGTTGCTTTATACTTGAAGTAGTTTTTGGAGCACATACTTTTACTCTTTACTCACTTTTACTTGAGTAAAGAGGTCTAATTGATACTTCAACTTTTACCAGAGTGTTTTTAAACTGCAGAAAGACTACAGAGAAACAGTTTAAGAGCTCTCCTGTGATAGTCATAATACCACACCAAATGTTTTGTTTATAATTACATAGAAATTATATATATATATATATATATATATATATACTGCAATGGATTGGCGACCTGTCCAGGGTGTACCCTGGAGAGAGGCACCAGCACCCCTCGCGACCCCAATTGGGATAAGCGTGTCAGATAATGGATGGATGGATATATATATATATATATATATATATATATATATATATATATATATATATATATATTCTGTATATAAACTGAAAGAAATTGATTTGAATTTGAAAATATAAAATGCAATAAAAACTGCAATAAAGAAAAGAAATGGTTAAAATAAAATTTGAAAATTTGAAACCAAAGCTTTGAATGAGTAAATCTGTGCAACTTTATGCCCTCTATTGTTTTTGAAGGTAATTTTAACATATCATTATATATCATGTGTCGCGATAATAGCCCAAATATGTCATGATATTAGCTTATCTTCATATCACCCGGCACTAATGTCAAGCTTAAACCAAGCTTAAGACCCACAAAGATGTGGTTTACAAGGAATTTGTGGTTCTCGACAAACTTAAAATCCTTGCTATGTGCTGAGAGGGGGCTGTGTGGTGTGCTTAGATTTCTATAAGTTCTTAATTGCTTTTTTTGGTCCTAGATGCTAATGCAAAGGTCAAATTTTCCAGCACGACAATTTTTAATTCTGAACCTTGTCTCTGTGACCCAACTCATTATTAGTCAAAAATGACACATACAGTAGTATGGTTACGAGAGTTGACTAGCTGTGAATATGTGTTCCCTGGAGTGAAAAATCCAGCCTCTAGATCAACCTATAGATGGATCTAGAAATTGGCAGTTGACACAAGAATAATACTTGCCTAACTGCATGCAGCAGATGTCATTATGATGTGGAGCCATTTTTCAGTGGTGCTTTGCCTCTTAGTCCCAGCACCAGCACAATACTAACAGGACAAAAAACAGGTTTTGAACTATGTAAAAAACTGTTGGGTTATGATGTCAATGCACAGCATTGTGTGTAACATCTGTTGAGGGTTGTGTGCTATAGGCAGATTGCAAAATTGTTATTTCTTTTTTCTCCTGTTGTCGCTTAGCTTAAACTAATATCCCACTTTTGGCAGAGTCAACTATTTATAAAATCCCAACAAAAAGGAAAAAGAGAAGAGTATAACATGCACTTTTATTAAATGCAGTTATTGCAGCAAAAGTTTACGACAGTAATTTTCCAATCTCACAAAGAAGGGGAAAATAATCAGCTTTCTTCTTTCATCCTTTGTTGTTTCAGTTTGAAAAGAAAATGAATGACACTCACATGGATTGCTGTATAAGAGCAATTTGATTATTATTATTAAATGGCGTGTGGTGGAACAATATTCATCCAAAAACAACTTAAATTGGCAATCTGTTTGTTTTTTTTTGTTTTTTTTTTTATGCATGACCTACACCTGCTATTAACATATTGGATCAAGTTTAAATTTGATGCAATCTTACAATCAGCATAATTCACAACTTTTTGATTTTTTAAACGGCCCATTAAACCCTTCATTTGAAAAGTTGGTTTAAAAGGTGCTATCAGAAAGAGCAGAAATAACAAGAAGTTGAAATATGTTTGAAGTTTAAATACATAAAAATATTGTAATGCAGTGCTGTGAATTATATTTTATATTGAAAATGTGTGCTTTTAGTTAGTCAATAACAATGCAGTTAGTTGCTTTTGTGAAACCTCTGTTGATATTTATCATTCTGGGATGTTTTTGGGGAGGTGAGCAGCAAGCTATACAGTTTTATATATTTTTCCCTTTACAGCTTTTGTTACCATCCAGCTACTTTCCAGATTAAATATGACAATGCTCTTTGCAGAGTGCAAAATGTCATTGAAGTAAAAAAATATATATATTTACAAAGTTTATATGTTTGACATCATTGGAAGGTTGAGATTACACCCTTTTAGGAAATCTCCATTACTCAAACAAATGTCTGTTTATTCAATATTTTAAGAGGAAAAGGGGGTTTTGAATTAAAAAGTTTGTTTATCTTGTCGATACTGTATATCATTTTCAAGTTAAATCCTGTGATTGATTGTTTATAGACACTCTATTTTTAAATTATTTTCCCCATTTTGCACTTTCAAATACTTATTTCTAAAGTGCACTATAACAAATGCATGGTTATACATCCGAGCAGACAAGACTGTGAATATCTCAGTAAATATTGGCAGTAACAATTCTTTTGATATTTAGTTATTTTTGTCAATTATAATGGAAGTGAGAAACTTTTTGACTATTTCAGGTGAAAACAATCAAATATACTACTTAATATTCTGTTTAGCATGGATAGTTTTAAACACAAATTTCCAGCTGAACTAAAACTTGTTTTGAGTAATTAGTTGACTCATTTAACTCCTTTGCAATTTTAATATTAAATAATATTTTAATATTTAATATTAAAAAAGAACAAGAATCTTACTTGAAGTTATTGTAGGAATCCAGTTAACTTTAATCCCTTTTAGTTTGTTCTTTAAGTAGTTGTCTGTTGGCTTGCACATTGCTTCCTGCAGACCTTGCAAGGGAAAAAATAATTAAGACAGAATGTGTAGATTAATAATTCTAATGGGGAAGAAAAGAAAAAGGCATTGCTGCCCTGTTGGGACTGGACACTCCAGAGGCAGGAGTAAAAGGAAAATATAAGAATCAAAGTTAAATCCATCTAGGGCAACATCTTTGATCTCACCCTGCACAGCTGGGAAGCAGGAGGGTAAGATCACCCCTGGGGTGTTACAGAAAAGGCTTCAGGCTCTTCTTTGTAACACAAACATTAAGATCATATTTGCTTTATGTTAAAACACCTTCAGTTAAAACTTATTAGGTGGTCACTGACAAAATAGCTGGACCTCTATGAGATCATGTTAATAGAGGTGTCATAATCTTTACTGGATGAAACAGAGTCAGTATCTAATTTGCTACCTGTAATTTCTTGTTGCATGAGTGCAAAATATTGCCTTTAAAAGAATGAGACATATTACAGTACATTTGAAAAATCAAAGAATCCCATTTTTTAAATTTTTTTTCTTTCAATCTAACTAAAGCTTTCACATATCCTATGATGATGTCAATATTATAAAAAGAAAAAAAAAAAAGTAAACCGAAAATCTGAGCCGTAGTATTTATATTTTAAGGTAAAAATACACAACTGGAAATTGGAAAATTGTTGTTGCAAAAATTGTAAGATATCCTTTCAACTTAAAACTAATACTCTTCAGAAGCTTTTGCCTTTTTAGCCACAAATAGTTAGCCGCTATCCAGGTTAGTCTGCAATGGTAGTAAGTTAAGGAGCCCAGACATCGTTGATTTTTGAGAACAATCTTCATTTTGTCTGATTACTTTTTTATTTTGACTGATTCTTGTTTGGATAAAGGTTTGGTTTTGGTGAAATACTACTGATGTTGTCAGTACTTACTATGCCCAGTAAAATCGACATTGGTTTTGTTTTACTAAAGATAACTACTACAGTAGAAAATCAATCAAGCTTTTTTGAACTTTTAAAATATTGCAAATATGAATCGCCGGCTAAAACTCAAATCTATTGCACTCTGTAAAATTTATTTAAATAAGCAGCGAAGATAATAGAATTTTTTTTTTCCCATGATAGCATTCATTTCAAATTCAGAGTAGAAACAAAAAACTTTGGTCTCCATGTATATCATCAAAAACTATTTAAACACATGAAATTAGCAATAGTTCCTGTAAGTACTGTTACCTGTGGATGCTAAATTTATGTCAATTCACTGTTTTGCCAGTTAAAGAAAAAGTTCTCAACGTCTATAAGGAAATACTTTTTTAAGACAAAGTTCATACGATAGTGGAGAAGCAAAATGACCAGCATCTACATTACCAAAGTATCTATCTCTGTCGCTTCTTCCACCATTTCAGCTTCCTCACAATATAGCAATTTATTAACCTTGTAATAACATTTACTCTAAAGATCATTTGTTAAGGCAGGACTTTGTAACAATTAGCAATAGTGCATCAGTAATAGACAGATGATTGCACTTTTAGTTGTGCGATTGTCCCTCTCTTGCTAAGGAGCAAGCAGTTAAAACTCTCTACGGCTTTGCTACTTTTGGATTCTCTCTAACCCGTTGGAAATCCAAGTGTTGTGTAAGCCAGGCTAAAACAGGCAGCTCTCTATATTTGATGTATGAGGTTAAAATTTTCACTTGTGGTATAACATTTTTTATTAATATCTAAAGTGGGTTTACCATGACAATTTCAAACCTTTCAATAAATCATCAGCAACTTTATTTATGAAGCGCTTTAGCAACAACCAAACCTGAAACAAAGTGCTGTACATCAAGGATAACAAAACAATGAAGAAAAGCAGAAAATCCTTATAATGGTTTTATAAGCTAAACATATAACAACAACATACCTAGAATAAAACAATCAAATGTGACATTTTAATTGATAGATAAAATCAATAATATAAGAGGGTAAAAGAGAAATTAAGAGAAAAAAAAAGTAAAAAAAAAAAAAGTCTGAGTTGGATTGAAAGCTAATGTGTAAAAATATTGGTTTTAATAATTAGGGGTCTTTCTCATGTGCAATGGCAGAGAGGTCCATAACTTAGTGAATGCTCTTCTTTTCCCTAAGTTCCCTTTAAGCTTCAGCATAGAGGTGGGAAAAACCAGGAAAAGCTTGTCATCAGACCTGAGTTACAGAGCAGGAACATAACTGTGGATAAAATTAACATTGTCTTTACAGAAATGTGTTCCCTTTCTGTACATTGGAGAATTACTCTTTACTATTTAGATAGAAGGATTTTAATATTCATGCTGTTGCATATTATTAAAATATTTTCCCACAAAAAGCACTACCCTCTTAACAAAGTGATGTTTGAGCTGTGTAGAATTTTTTCAACTTGTGTCTATTTGTTTGTTTATGCATGAGTGAGCCATGATGACAGGGTTGCTGCTCATGAGGCAGCCGCTCTGGCTGTGTGACAGAATGAGGTCGCCCCACTGCTGAATGACACGCTCGCCATGTCAGCCTACTTTTTTTCGCTGTTCAAAACTCACACGCTTGCACACTTACTTGTACACACACCTTACCATGCCCTAAAATATGTCAGCTTGGATAAAAGTTAAGCCTTTGGCTGTAAAGTAAAGTGCTGCCCCATTCTGAGACATCACAGAAACACGAAAGGGAGTGAGCATGTATTGGAAACACAAAACAATAAGATGATTATGTTGAATTCTTTGCTTTGTGACCCAGGGGACGGACAAATCTCCATTTGAGGGCTTTGGCCATAGGTACAGCGGCATCTGTTACACTAAGTGAAGAAAAGGCCACAATTAATCTTTATTCAGAGAGCAAAACTTCTTTTGTAAATGTTCCTTAAAGAGTTTACATTTCTAACGTCATTTTCTATTAAGGTATTGTAAGACACTGCTCCTCAACCTGTAAAAAACACAATTACATATTGCAATGAAGGACAATGAAGAAAAGTCTCTTGGATTAGTCAAGATTTTGTATTAATCTTTTCATCCATGTTTAGTCAAAGCAGGTGAACCTAGATATACCACAACTGTGGATAAAATTGTATATATTTCACTTAGAGAATCATATTAAAGGTTGAGGTAGACAGATGCACCATCCAGTCGATATTAGTCTTTTTTGTATCATTATCAGTTGATGCATGCCTTCACCGATTCATTAGTGCATTCAGCAATCATGCCTTGAGATGACATAATGCATATTTCCTCTCTATTGTTAATGTTTTCTTCAATTTCTTGATAAATGTTTCTGACTGTTTAAATTGAAACCTTTTATCATTATGTCATTTTTTATCATGTAAATGGAGGAAGAGCAAGAAATATTAGCCTGAAGAGTTGTAGCACAAAAAAATGTATTAGTGGGAACTACATCCAGAGAATATTAAATCATGGTACTAAGTATAAATCTAGAAAACATAAGGACTGCAGGGGCAGGGGTTGCCTCTGAGTGGCTAGGACCACAATTTGACTCAGTCCTAAAAAAGAAAATCATAATAGAAAACAAGCAGAAACACTTAGGTTTGCATATTGGCATTGCACAGATAATTTTACTTGACCCTGAATGAAGCACTTGCTTTAAACTAGGAACATCACAGTGCAAGCAATTTGTTTTACAGCCTTCTTTCCTCCAGTTTTGTGAAATCTGTTGGAAGAGTGAGTATTCGTCATAATAAGGTATATAGTCAAAAGCAGGAAGTATATAATCAATGGCAGTTTATTCTAGTATGGAAAGATACATTTAGTTATTCTTTTGCAAAATTTTTACCCAAAACCACTGTGTTAAAAATTGAAATTGTTACAATGCTTGACATAAATACAGTGTGTGGTTACACTCAAAAAACCCCACTCTCTGAACAAAGTAACCCGAGTGATCCCTTAAGAGGTTTGCTAAAATGTGCTTTGTTAACATCTCACACATGAAGCTATGTGATGATATTACTAACATGCCATGGCAGCTTCCTCTGTGCGTCTGAGATACTGGCAAAGAAGAAACTGACATTAAAAGACTGCAAGCTGGCTATTGTGGACATGACATGATAAATGAAAATATGTTAAAGCTGTTTGTCATATCTTCTATTAACTCTGCTAGAAACACATTGGATATTTGAAAAGTTTTTGATACAGTACTTATCTGTAAAGAACACAAAAATCCATATGTCTAGTACATGATTTCACAAATAGAAGTGACACGGCCCAGCTGTGTACAATTGTCTTTTTCTTTCATTTTTAAAGAATTGCAATTAGTTTGGTGAACAACAAGTAGGATCAGTTTTAAAAGATGACAGTTTTTGAAACTAAATTAGATATAAAACTTTTTTTTTATATTTATCATATCTATGGCTTGGAAGATTTGCAGCACA
Source organism: Cyprinodon variegatus (assembly GCF_000732505.1). Lineage (NCBI taxonomy): Eukaryota > Metazoa > Chordata > Actinopteri > Cyprinodontiformes > Cyprinodontidae > Cyprinodon > Cyprinodon variegatus. The sequence goes on along the minus strand of NW_015150551.1, from coordinate 3,445 downwards.
TTGGTTTGCTGTTGGCTATCCTACTTCATTAACTGTTATACTGTGTATTGCACAAAACAAGGAAGTGAACTTAAAACCATAAGGGACAATAGAGTTAAAATTAGTTTTATTTTTTTATATCAAGCCTCCAACACTGTCAATTCTGCCAGCTGCTGTCCGATGTGTTGTTGTACAATGATGTAAGGTGGATTTCCATATGCAAAAGACTGACATGATTTTGTGATCTCAAGGAAATTACATTTGTTTCTTCATGACACATTAAGTCCATAAGAACAAAGACAGTTTTACGTTACATGACTGAGGACATTTGTGACATAGAAAAGCATTTGAATGATGTAAATAGGTGTACAGGCAAAGATAAAACAGGTCTTATCTTTTCAACCTTTTGCAATCATTTTAAACACTGACAAAATGCTGCCTTTTCACAAAGTTTTCTTTCTTGCTTCTTTACAAATCATTTACAACAGATTTTATTTGCAAGGTTGAAAGAGAACTCGACTAATGAAAAAATATTCATTCTTTAACCTATAGGTTTGCAATGATACTGTACCTCATCGTGACTCATAACCTTTACTGTAATAAACCTGCAAGGTTCAGGTGTGATGTAAAGTGCACCTATTTTCTAGTATTAACAAAGTAGCTGTCCATATGCGCAGTTTGTCTGGATCAATATACACATGTCAGTAAAACTTTTCTTACATGACCAGAATGAAAAATAGCTTAATCTGACAGGATTCCCTGACAACATGAGCATTGTTTGAGCCAAGAATCTCTGTCTTTGCTTAAAGATAAAGAGTTACATTCCCTGGCTGGGTCTAGGGGGTATAAGGGAGCAACATGAATTTAGACAGTGAATGAAGGAGTCAAAAAGGCATTTAAACGGGTTTATTCTGCCATCTCTTTTAAATAAATAATGGTAAAGGCATCAGGGAGAGCCCAGGCCAGAATAACAAACAAAACAACCCTAAAAGAAAAAAAGAAAAGTGGACTTGCCTATAAAACCAAAATATACAAACCTATAAAATGACCTACCTAACCAACACTAGAACAGGAGAAAACTGGGGTTAAACAAAAAGGCAGCTCATCCCTACAAAAACCATCTTAGCAGATTTACATGGCAGCAACTTAACAGCCCATTAGATTCTACAATGACCACAGAGGTGCGTGGCAGACAAATGGCCCAGAGACTCTAAAGTACAGCTTCACTGGCCTTAAATAGTCTTCAGGTGATCTTAATGGGGCTGGGACTCAGGAAGCAGCATCCAGTCTTAAAGGCGGACCCTAAAACAGAGCAAGGTGTTAATTGGATGCGAGAAGAAAATAACATCCATCTTGTGAATGTAACAAGAGGAAGATCTTTTATTTCCAGGTGGATCTCAAAAAGTGTTCCTCCTAATTGTCAATCATTCTGGTGATATGTTTACATAAGGCCGTCCTACGTGCTCGCCCTCAGTCGGCTATCTTTATCTGCGCATGTGTACTTTCAGGGGTACGTGTGTGGTGAGCTATGGTTTCAGCCTGTCATTGAAGCTCACCTTTCTCACCGCGGTTCTTTGAAAATGGCCGAGGGTTGTAAGAGAAAAAGTGTCTAAGAAGTGTATGAGCAGAAAAGAAAGGCCTCAGAAGAGGCAGATATATCCTGGAGTGCTTTGCACGAAGAGCTCTCCTCATAAAGCATTATGGGATTTGCTGTCACAGCTGCATATTGCAGCCATAGGCTGTCGCTACCTGACATTGGCGACTAATGACAAAGATGATGCAGGTACTTCATGGTGGAGGAGAAGTTATGTGACTAACGGGCAGAAAAAAGCAGTGATCATCTGTCCGAACGGTAATTTAACTGAGTTCGCTATAAAGTCCACTATATAGTCCCTGCTCTATATAGTGATTGAAGGACTTAGGGTTTAGATCAGACTTTCGGATACAGGAAGCTTGTATGAGCTATGAGAACAGCAACTTTTAAACAGAGTATGCATGAGGAGAAACAGGCACGTGCATGAAACTACTTTTAACTACTTGATTGATTGCACACCTGACAGTAAATTTCCCTGCCCTCTAGGGATGGATATGTGTTTTCATGTTGTTTGATACCAACTTCAACCTCACTGTGCAAAATTTGTAGCCTGTGTTTGTCTTTAGATGTCTTTTCTTCTCACACTCAGCTCAGTACTTGACATAAACTGAGTAATGACACAAAATGAATATCCAAGGAAAATGCTTAAAATACCTTTTCAACCTTTTACTGAAACAATTTTGTTCTGGATGCCAAAACATATCTTGATTTACTGTGCAGCATGTCCTTAAACATTTGAAGAACTATGATTAGTTGAGAATAAAGAAAGATAAGTCAGGCCTAAAAGCACTAGCCTTGAGAAAATGGACAGCCAATTCATGCAGAATCTGAAAAATATATACTAGTTTTTGGTTTTTATTTGTTTTCTTTTTTTCTTATTTGAAGACACATTCTTGCTTGCTATCTACAACATTTGCTTTTGTCTCACACTCAAAAATACAAGTAATACTTATTTTTGGGGATGGATGGATTGATGGGGAAATTGATGGATGGGTGAAGGGACATGTCACAATACCTTTAAAAGTGTTGCTAAGGGTGTAGGTTGTGTATTGGTTTAGTTTCTTTAAATCTTTGGAATGCCCCTTGATGAATACCCAAATCCTGATATAACTTTTATAAATTGATAGATTGTTACATAGAGTAATTGAAGTCTTACTGACAGTGAACTTTTCTTTTAAGAAAAAACATTTAAAACATAATAATAAAAAAAAAAACCTGTAAAAAAAGCAACGACAAAGAAACAGACCTCAGAATTTTTCTTCTAAATCAATTTGTGTTTATGTGTGTGAATAGGCATTTGTCCTTGTGTACATGTAATTAAGCTTGAGTTCCTTTTTGGTTGACTCCATCTTTCTTCTAGGCTTGGATAGCCCTGTACTTTTACTGAGTTGTACTTTGTTTTTCATCTACTTGCAGAATTTCTATACTTCTGCATATTCCAACAGGAATGTAGACACATTTATTGTCAACAGATATACCTGCACAAGTGAATTTGTCATTAAAGAGAGTACAAAAAAGCATAAGTAGCATTATGCTCTGGCAAGCAGTGTTTTTTTTCCGTCAACAATGATGATGATGATGACGAAATTATCTTGCTGACGCTCCTTATTTTCATGACGATAACAAAAACTGATGAGCTTATCGTGTACGGTATCTTTGTTGATGAAAACTTGACGACTCATGGGTGTGAGTTTTCGTCGACGAGATAAGACTAAATAAAAATGTAAGCTCTGGTCGGTCAGATGTTTAAGACAAGCTATTATCAGCTGTGCTGCTGCTTCCTCTTTGGCAATGCCCAACTTGTGTGCAGGGGTGCACATTCTGCATGACCACAGCTGGACCATGGCAGCAGCGGCAGGGGTGAAAATAACC
>NW_015150550.1:1568757-1602921 GCF_000732505.1 Cyprinodon variegatus | reverse complement strand
CATGCTTAGTTCCTACAATGATTAAAGTCAACAGGAGGCTTGTCCCATGCCATGAAACCTTGTTATGACTGTACGGCATCCCTGTCCACTTTGCTCATTCACAAAAAACCCCAATTTTATTTTGGACAGTAGATATTTATAACTGCTTTGTTTTATGCTGCAGCAAGATCTGCTAACTTGGTAATGACGCATGGAGATAGGGCTAAAGATAGTCACCAGTACATGCAGCAACGGGCTACAGACTGGGGGAACATAATGTTTAAATATGATGTTCGTCAATCAGTGGCAGCTTGTTGTTAGCACGCACACATCTACACATATTTGCAACTTTATCAACAGTTTCTCTGTTGATGATCCATGGAGTATAAGCGAAAGCCTCTAATGTTCAACAGAAGCTACTCTATGGACATTGAGGTTTTCCTAATGGAAACACTCTTATGATTTTAACATGAAAGGGAAAGGATGCTCCTGTTGTTACAGCATGTTCTGGGCTGTGTCAGCTGCAGCAGCATCATGCAGAGGAAGCACTGACCTGTGAACATGGTCGATTTGTTCCAATACGGCTACCTTCTGCTGGGAGCCTGTGGGGGTGAGGGAACGCCTCTGGCCTTGACGCCTGCAGGACAAGCAGGAGCAACTTTATGAAATAGAATGTAAAAAAAAAGAAAAGAAAAGCTGGGTGCAAATAAAAAAGAAATATCCACGCAAGAACTGACTTTTATTTACTTTACTTTTGTACAGAATGATGAATTGCGGGTTCATCAATGCATTTTAATAGATTACCTTTCACTAAATTGTACCAAACAAAGCAGCAGAGGAAAATAATGAAACTTCTTGTGTTTGTGCTGGCTTGGTTCTCTAGTCTCTTAAGCAACCCACAGCCTACAGGCACCTGAGCCTGCTTATAACCAGGCTGGTAAAAATAATGCACTGTGATCCTAAAATAGATCACTCCTGCAAAAAACCCAGCAACAACGTTCCTGTCTGTGCTCACTCCGGTTTGTGCAGTTGCATACTCATGTGCACGTCCATGTGCCTGCAGAAGGCTGAACATGTGCCAGACCACACTGGAGATCAATCTGACAGAATGCATTAAAGAAAATCACCAAAAAGGTCTGGATGTTCCAGAAAAGAAAGGGGAAAAAAAGACTGATGCACACATTTGTATGATTCAGTAGCTCAGAGCGGGGTTACACGTGCTTTATTAATTAGGAGGTGAGCATGCATCTCTGGTGGGTGACACCATATGGGCGAATAAAGGCTTATCTTCATGTGGAGATTCGTGTTAAACTCAATCTACCTCTCTGGCAGGGAGAGAGGGAGGGGCTGGTCAGGATGAGTGGTGTGCTGTTTACAGCTGTTCTGTAGGAAAGAGCTTCCTCATCGTAATCTCAAAGGCTTTATCATTGACTAGAAGCTTAAACAATACCAGAGCTATTCCACAGAGGTGCCATTCAATAAACAAAGAGGTATAAAAGCTTTTGTTTTTTAACTAAATCAAAGAAAAAGTTCCTAAAGCTGCTCTGTTACTAAGTTTAATTCATTTCTGTTTATGAATTAGCTCCAACTATACATTTATTAATTCTCAGTGGTAGACTTCACAACAATTGTCCGCTCAAAGTACTTTAAAAAATACATTTAATGCCTATACAGAAAAATGTAGGGGGTCCAAAAAAACACCAAAACATCAAATTCAGTTACATACTTTCAACTAAATTCATCAAAACTTGAACAATTCATGTAATAATCCCATCCTGCTCTTCTTCTCAGTGACAACGTGAATATCTTTGGAAAGGTAATTTATTCCAGAAATTAAATCTTAAGCACGAAGCTGAAATCCCTGAGATACATTAGATTCTAATATTTACTGATCTGATAGAGCTCATGAGGTCCAAATATGAAACCTTAAATAACTCCCTCTTAGTTTTACTCTCAGAACTAAATTCTAAAAGGAAATGCAAAAAACACATTTTCTATCACACTTTATCCTTTCACTTAACTTTATTAGTATTCAGACATAAATAAAAAGTCTGTAACAGCTTAATTAGGGGCACATATTCATCACATGGCCACTACACTAAATTTCGTATCTGATTCCTTTTTTTTTATTGGACTAATACAATACCTAAAATTTTTTACAGAAATCTGTTATTGATTATTAACCTGCTGTAAGCTATTATAATCACATTTAAAAGAACAAGTAATGAGCTGTCCTTCACAAATGGAATTATAAAATAACTTTATTCTATTTACTGTTCAGTTAGGAATCAAAATCAGAAATACTTTAATAATCCCAGAGGGAAATTACTTTAACCTGTAGTTGTAGTGGCACAATTGTTAAGTTGCTTTATAACCTCTGAGCTGTGTGACAGCAGGAGCCATATGGGTCAGTATGGCAGGCTGTCTACCTAGAACATCACCTGTGAAGATCCGCTGTAAGCTCATCTAACACACAGCAAACACCTGACAGCTCAACAGGTGTCACAGATAAATGTGATGTGACCACATTTACATTAGGTATAAATGTATATCAGCACCATAGTAGTGTACCGTGAGCTCTGTGGTTTAGTCAGTGCAGCAGAGATAGAGCTATAACAGAAAGTTATTGAGTAGATATATTCAGGAATGCACAATTGATGCTATATGAGTGCAGATTTGGCCAAAATATCATTTTGTAATATATTTTTGTTTAAAATACGGTTATGTCAAAGAGAAAACAGGTGGGCGGTAAACTTTGTCCATTCAGCTGCAGGACTTGATGTGATCTAGGACGATCCTTGCAAATGTACAAGAAGAGCTTCATATCCAGGAGGGTCAGCTGGTCAGAGAGTCAAACCGAGGCAATAAAACAGGAACCACAGTAAACATCAACAAACTGTAAAACAGTCACACTATCATCTGTCAGGTGGTTAATTATTAGAGGAAAATCATCCCATCCTAACATCAGACCATGACCTGTGTTCTGATGCCAACCAACTATGACCAGGAGGTCAAATGGACCCTTCTAAAGCTGATAAGTTTGTACTCGGACTAACATGAGTTTTGGTCTTTAAGATCCAATAGCAGCAATGGATAAATTTAATCAGTTCCCATGTACGGCGTGAAAAACACACCAGAACACATTTAGACTTATGGAATCTGTCAGCACAACCAACACTAAAATAAATGGGTCTAAAAGACTGAAATAGAAAGGGATCAGATTTTTTTCAGGTGTTGGGGTGCAAAGAGGAAAAAAAATGAAATCAGAATATAGCAGATGAATCATCCGAACTTTCTTTAAACTTAGAAAGAATTCACTGCCCAAATCCACAAACCATATAAGTTAGATCAATTCCAGCTACAGCCTAATTTTTGAGTTGATGCAAAAATGGAATAAATTTCAATATTGGATCTGTATCTAGGCAGAAACAGCCTACATATGATCTAATTTTAGTGCAACATTAATATGAAAAAACCTAATTTGACTAATCTGTCATCATCTATTCATGAATATGTATCTATATACTTTAAAGTTATTTTTAAGGTTGGTCTCATAAGAAATCTTAATATGATACTTCCTGGTTGAGGGAAGCTAATTAAATAAATTAAAATAATTTGTTTGTAAAACAAAAAATCATCGCAAACAATGAATTAAATCTCAATTATAGTTTTTAACATCTTTTCCTCACCTTGTTATTTATTTCGGGCAACATCTTGCGTTTTCAGTCACTCTTGATTGCAAATAATCACAAGAGAAAATTATAAAATCCAACAACGATTCCTTATCTCCATATCAGCTGATCCGCAAAGAAAAGGCAAACTTTCCAGAAATGTGTCTTGGAGACCGGCTGAATGAACAGCGATGAGTTAAATCCTGATGACTGATGAGAATCTCCAACCCAAACCTCCCGCTCTCCCGGTTTTACGCGCACCGGGTAATGCGCTGTCGTCAGAGGGGAGATTAAGGAGCGCGACAAGCTGTCGACGGTGCCTGAGTCTGGAGGAGCCACCTGCTCAGGTTCCTGCCCTTGACAGCTTGGATTGGACCAATATAGGTCTTTTTTAATATCCGTCCACCTCCAACAAGCCTATTATGACCGAGGCGCTTTCTAACACCAACCCAGGGAAGAAAGAGAGGAGTGGAAAGAGACGGGGGCTTGACGCACGCACGGTGTTGGAGCGCACTTTGGGCACAATAAATAACACGCAGACAGCTCCCTCTCAACATGACTGAAAGCCTCTACACCAATGAAGGCTCATGTCAACCTGTAAATCTAACCGTGCTCCATTAAATACTTGCTATTTTAGATGTTTTCAGTTAGAGGAAACGGATAACGTCAGAAGAAAGGCCAAAATGGCAGATTTTTACAGATTTTTAGAACATAAAAGAACATCAAAAATAGGCTACCTAATAAATAGGTTAAATTGTGAATTTCGTACTATAAAGCCCACCTAATTCAATGTATTTTTTCAGAGTTTTAAAGATAATCACTTAGTAGCACATGAATTTATTTGAAGGGGAAAAAAAATACTTTTTATTTTGCATTTCATAAAAGAATAAAATGTCTCTATCAGCTTTGTAGACATTGAAATGTTTGCCTGTAACAGCCATAGATCAATCAGACTCAATGAAGATTCTTTAATGAGCTCTAATCCATTAAAGTCAGCATCTTGCCTCATAATTACCATTGGACTTAACTCTGAACTTTGACAAAACTATTTGATCTCTTTGGTGTTTATCCTGCAAGAAGGTTAACCTTCAACCCAGTCTCCAGTCTTCTGCCTCTGCTAATAGGATTTCTTCCAGGCCCATCAACTCAGACCAGTTTTCTTGTTCCTGCTGAAGATAGGCATCTCCTAGGTATAATGTTTCACCACCTGCAGGGGTACTCTGCTAGACAAAGCACTCCTTCCAGATCCTAATGCATTCTGTTGTCACATTTGGTGCTTTAAATACACACCGTGTTATTGTGCTGCTGAACATGTTTCTAAGGTTATATGGGCAATGGATAGTGGATGTCTCTGTTCTCTAGACACCAGGATACTGAACTGCTGTATTTGCTTTGAGCTACATTAGACACCTCTGCCATCCGGTATTGCTCCTGACATTTCACTCTTGGTAACATTTTTTTCTTGAGGTGGACCAGGGTGGTAACATTGATGGGTCATTTTGTGGTCAGAAGCTCCTTCATAGATAGCATAGTGCTCTGATTGATGCTCTTCAGTCTGTCTCCAGTCTAGGTGGACATCCCTCGGTCGGCAGGTCTGCAGGTGGTCCATCCTTTCTCCATGTTATGATGATGGATTGATCAGGGCTCCTGTAGCCACTCAAAGCTCATATTGAACCTAACTCCACTTTAAACTGAACCAGACTTTCCTCCCTGATCTATATGTTGGGTTCCTTGATCCTGATGTTCCATCTATAGTGTTGAGGTCACATACAGTTAATATGTATACATTTAGCCGAATGCAAATATTAAATATATTATGAAATATATATATATATATATACGGTAAATATAAATATATATATTTAAATATATTATATATACATATAAATTCTTCCACCTCAGTTATTCTCTACCTTGTGTTATTTAATCACCTAAAACCATAAGCCATCAGCATAATGACCGAATCAAAATTTGGAAATATTTTGTAGCACCCTAAATTTGTACCATCTGCAGCTTGTATATAGTTAACAACAACAAAAAAGAAAATAAAAAATCTATCTTCCTTCATCATGATTGCATTATTACATAAATGCAAGAGGTTGTTTTCAGGTGACTAATCTCTATCTGCAAGAAGGAAAACAGCTCAGTGGCTCCATGTGATGATTAGTCCACAATAACAAGAGATGAATATGATAAGAGGATACTGTTATGCAACAGTCCTCAGCACCTCAGTAATCAGCCTTAGGGATGAGTAACCACTAATAAAGCATCTCCTCTCCTGCCTATAACATTCAAATAGTCTGCAGTCCCTGTTTCTGTGCCAGTGTCCATAAATTAGGCAGGCTCCATATAATAAAGAAGCTAACCATTTCTTTACTGACATAAATTGGATACTAATTAATATGCTTTAAATAAAGACTGTAAAACTATGTAGCTTCTTTGTTAAAATTGTCTTGCAGCAGGAAGGTATGTGGAACTGGTTTTACCTGGGGATTAATTATGTCTGTTATATTTAGAGGGAAAAGTTATTTTCAATTTTCAAGTGGGAAAGTCGAAGCTTGTAGAGAAGCTTTAAATTTAAATGGCTATCACGTAAAACAAATATTGTGAAAGTTGTCCTTATAAGCTATTTACTGTTGCTATTAACCAAGTCTAGCACGTCATACCGTACTAGATTTTTGGTATCCCTAATAACTGTTTAAAAAAGAATCTCATGTAAGGTCATCACCAGCTTAAACCAACCAAATCATGCTAAATTAAGGAGCTGTTGTGTTCTTTAATGGACTGGCAGCCTGTTCTAGGTGGGCCTCTCCCCCCCAATCTGCCTTTGCATAAGGCCGCTCACACTGTGCCTGGTTCTGCTGGAGGTTTCTTCCTGTTAAACAGTTTTTCCTCTTCACTCTCGCTGCATGCATGCTCCATCTGAGAAATTACTGTAGAGTTAAAGACAAAATGCAAGTGAATATCTAATGTTGCCACATGCAGAGGGAGTGTGTCCTGCAAGTCAATGACTTGATGCAATCAGCTGGTTTCCGTAGACAGAACTTTTCTTTTATCAATCTGATTCTATGATCTGACAGAATTTTCACTGTAAAGTGTCTTGGGATGACATGTGCTGTAAACTGGTGCTATACACTGTAAATTTACTGAATTGAAGATAACTAAAGGGAAAAAGGAAGACTTTTAACAAGGACTAAAATTAAAGAGACTGGGCCAATTTAATATTCAAGGGAAGACTGTTGCAGAGTTTTGGCACAGACACAGCAAATGCTCAGTGCTGTCTAGTTTCAAGCAGTGATCTTTGCAAAACCAAAGTTACTAGATTTGCTGACCCTGTTGATCACACTGAAATGTGGAGCAACAGAAGCTCAGAAATACAGAGGTAAGCTAACCAAGTCAAATATTCAAAAACCCTCAACAAAATTTTACAACAAACCCTGCAGCTGACTGGAAGCCAGAGCAAAATGCCAACATTCATATCTTTAAGCAAAAAGCTTCAGCATTCTGCTAATGATAAATAGAGGCTTGATGAAGCCCATAATATAAAGAGTGCAACATGCCGCTCGAGAGCAGCATGAGGCAGATAGGACTAAATTTTACTAAGCAGACACAAGTGGAAAAACCTTGATTTAAAAAATTAGTTTACAGAATTTGCTTGTCAATTTAAAAAAGCTTTCCACCAAAACAGAAAGGTTTCTTTCACGGTGATAAAGTAGATATTCAATGTGATATAGAAGTGGATATTCAGACACTAAAATGTCAGATTTAGACTGATTTAGCTTTAGACAATTTTGTGACATCTAGTGTTTATATCCATATGACATTCAACAGAATTTGTACACTGCATTAAATGCAGATACATTTGCAAGTCATCTGTAAAAACAAACTGACAAACAAAAAAAAAAAATGTTTTTTTCTGAAAATTGACACAAGGAGCAGCATATAAAAAAAATAGTGAAGGGCCCAATATTGAACCCTGCGGCATGCCACTAATGAGTTCTGTGACATCAGAGATAGAAGAACCAAGATGTACAGAAAAAAACAGACCTTCCAATATGTATATAATTTAAACCAATGTAAGGTGGTACCATCTATGCCACTATGGTTCAAAATATTAAAACCTTTTACGAATGACAGTTTCAAATGCCATTGCTGAATCTAAGAACAACAAAACAATAGAACAGCAAAAATAAACAGCTGATGATTAAAAAACATGCTAAACATGCTGCTGTTCAACCATTGCTTAAAAAGTCCAACTTGGATTCTGAAGTATCGGTAAACTGTAGCTAATTTTCAAAATAGCCTTTTTTGTAAAAAAAAAAAAAAAAAAATCTTGGTTTGGGGACAGCCTGAGGACAAAACGAGGAATTGATAATCCATAACAAGTGAGACCCAATCAAACCAAAACATCTTTGAGCAATTTCGGTTCAAAACAATCAAGTATACAATTAGGGGATCTTAAATTATGCACGATATAAGGCAGAGATACAGGGTCCAACATTAGAAAACAAAAGATAAGCTGAGCACATAAAAGAGCTGACTGTCTGTTTTTGACTATCTGAGAGGTTTTTGGAGAGATGGTTTGAGAGACTATACCATATTATTTGATTCAGAAGGAATTACAAGTCTATTTAAAACATAAATCAAGACCCAGGGACTGTTGGTATCTGTGATATCAAATTTGTCATGACAAACTTTCACATTGATGTAAGACAAAAAAGCAACCCAGTGATGTTTTAAAAGCTCTACAAAGTAATAGATTGAAGAAAGGCAATACAATACTAGTTTGCTTTAGACATACCTCTGGTTGGACCCTCCTGTTTCTGCCCAGGCAGCAACAATGGAGGAGCCTAAACCCGCAGCAGGCAGGTGAGGTCCCTTCTTCCCACATGGCAGATTTCCCCCATGCTGTCACCAAGACAGCCTGAAAGCCATCTTAAACTCTGAACATTATTTCCAGCCAGAATGAGGAAAGATTTCAACAAAATAAAGAAAACACCTAGTTGTTTGCAGAGCTAAATATTTGCCAATAAAATTTATGAACCTGGACTTTCGCAGCTTGGTTCCACTTCATGGGATGAACCTCTTCTTCAATTAAATGTGACATCCATTTGTCAGCATTCTGCCTATCTTTAGATTTGTTCCTCTTCTTAATATCTGGATCCTAATTCAAAACTTCCTGGGGTTCTTCAATGCTAGCCGACATGCTCATCTTTTTGTGAATACTTACATCCCAGTGCCAGTTCCGGGATAGAGACAGGTGACACAGTGGTGCACAGACAGAGAAAATAAGCTGATGGTGTCATTGGTGAGGGAGTGTTCTTTGTGTTTTTTGCTGCCTCTGACGTATGGATTCAACTGGGGACCCATCCTGAGCCGGAGACAAAGCAGCAGGGGCCTGGCACCTAGTTTCCTGTAAGGATCTAGGAGTGCAGGATTGGTGGATCGGAGGAGGGGGGTGAATGAACACACAATGACAAAAAAGATACTGTAAGTGCAGATCCCATCATGCTGCCAGGTGAGCTCCTCATGGGGCTAAGGAAGTCAGACGGGGGGTGGTTCTGCTTTATGGGCCTCCCGTGTGGCTCAATAGATGCCTGAAACTTTCCTCTCCCTTCACACTTGCAACTGTATCCTGGAGACAAAGCTATTGGGATGCTATATCCCCCGCCTGCTTTTTTTTATCTGATCCTCCATTTTTTTTAGCCCTCTTCTCTTGAATTCGAGCTGCATTGGCTCCCAGGGGGCTGCCAAAATATTGCTGACTAACAGTGAAGCCTGGACTCCTGCTGCTGCACACAGCAGCAGAAACCAGCAGACAGGGCTCAGATTAACACCATGAGGTTTATACTGCAGAGAGCAAAGAGGGAAACAGTCAGTAAATGAGAGGGTGGGGCAAAAATAAAGCATAAAACAAAACATAAGAAGAAAATGTAGCACAGAATCATTTCTTTAAATTCAAATTCCTCAACATGCTAACTTGTGTTTTACAACATTACCAGAAGATGTAACAGTGAAAGACAAGTAAAATAAATGAACTGAAGTGATTCAACACATATTTAACTGCATGCTGTAAACTGATAATATATCTATGTCAAAACACCTATTAACCACCTCTTTAACGGTTTCTTAATAATAACAAACTTTAATTTCCAACTCTTTATAAACAACAACAAAAAACAAAACAAAAAACAAGAATTTAACTTCTATCTATGATAGGACGTGTCCATGTTCCCCTACAGCTTTATTCTCAGCTGGTTCATAAATAACAAACTAGAAGGGACTAAATGCCACTTGTATTGTTTAATCTCTAGTAATCAGGAAGATAAAAGCAAAGTACTTCATATTTAACATGTTGAGTTGATACTAAATGACACCTGAGCAATAAGCATAATTATTTTTGCTCACACCAGTTTCACCCTGCCACCAAAATATAATCTGTAAATCAACATGTTTTGGTGACAGGAAAAATGTTGCTATTTCTGTAGCATGAAACCCCTGGGTGTACTGTATTTCATTACTGCCCAGTCAGCTGGTTCTGACTTGCTGTAGGACAGAAAGTACAGTAGTTGTCCCATGATATTCCTATAGTATATCCCAAAGATTGTAACACAAAAACAACAAAAAACAACTAAACAAAACAATTATAGACCCTGCATTGAAGACGTTTTCTCAGTTTCTCAATGGCTCCCCTTTAATGGTTAAAGCCTGTCCAAGCCAGTATGCCAGCTGGGCAGAACAGCAGGTGTTTGGATCAACTACAGTGGGCCAGATGAGCATGTTGGGAGAGGTTCTGCTAGGCTCTAGCAGGTGTCACACAAGGCAAACTCCACCACATATCTGAGGTGTGTATGGCAGAGTGCGGAGCGGGCAGCCTGACCTGGAAGGCGTGCTGCACCATCTGCGTATTTAGAGGCACAGCAGGCTTCTTACTTACACCATGTGAGATATAGGTCAAGTTCACAGGTTGACAGAATCACAAACACTCAGAGCCAAATCGTCCCAGCGGTGACTCATTTGTTAAATGTATCTCTTATGTTAAGGCCGACAAAGTGTTTATGGCAACGCTTTACACAATCTCCAACAGGCTCCCATGCCAAAAACCTTAGCAACTCTAAACAGAAAATCCTCTCTCCACCTTAATACTTTTAAGAAAATTAAAACTAGATAGTTTTCTCTTTTAAAAGCTACTTGAAATTTGTTGGGCTTTTTATTTGTAAGGAAACTTCTGACTGAACTGGGACTTTTGGAGAAACAGTAACAGATGACAACCCCTAATATACTTAGAATCCTAAAGAAGATCCGACAAGCTATAAAAAAGCTGTTGATATTAAAGGAAGCCAGGAATGTTAATCTTATCTTCCTTACTTACATTGGGACTGGATGATTATGTGTACATGTGTGGGATTGCGGTGTCTTTTTTTACAACCCGGTGACTCATTCCCATGGAGCTGAAAATTAAACCCCTCTTAGGCAAATAATAATCATAACCTCCAAGTAGAGGAGTTTTCTCCACCAGAGAGAAGAAAGCTTGAATTATGTTTCATAAATAAAGTGCAGCATGCTGCCTATCTACTTTTTCTTTGTCTATTTCACAGAAGTTAAGCTGTTCTCCTTTTGATCAGCAGATGTGTAGTGGATTTCTGACAGACCGCCATACTGATTTTTGTCTCTGTGGTCATGTTTAGCACAGGACACTAATTTTTAAAGGTTGTGTTTACAGAAAAAAGCCATAAAAAGTTTGAGAACCTTTCCCCAAAAAAGAAAAAAACATTTAAGTCAACTTCAGTGTTAATTAAAGTGACCCTAATATTTAAATTTTTCTCAACCTCACATTTCTCTACTGGATAATAACCAGACTGCTGTAAACATCTGAATACCATAATACTGAGTGATGCATGCATTAGCTCTTAGAGGACCTTGCAAATTTTTACGGATCATCAACATCTCCTGGCTCATGATGACTGGTTTATGATCACATTAGACTCCCTAGAGCTGGGATGATCCAGTCTTCTAAGATTGGTGTCCTGTAGCTTTTGATGGGTATCTGCTTTAACATACCAGAATCAAATAATTAGTTCCGTTGCAGTACTATGGACAACTTGACTTCAACGGCGGAGGTAATTAAGCATTTAGATTCAGGTGTGTTGGATATTTCAAATACATATCTAATATCGGCAAGAAATTGACACATTTGGGCTACATGCCAGAATCAGCTTATTACAGAAGCAGGATAATGCATGAATCTATGGACAGGTTTCAAACCATCTAAATATAGTAAGCTGATGTAGCAAAAACACAGACGTTTTTTTGCTCATTAAATGTTAAAGATGCCATTAAGTTCTGCTTAACTATATTTATTTGTTGTTGTTTCCTCATACAATTACAACTATTAAGCACTCTAGGATTCCTCACACTCTTACTGGTGTGAATTCCTCCACAGGTCCTAAAAATATAATAAACAAATAAAAAGCTCAACAAAATCATTTTGTGAAATGATCCATAGCTCTGGGATATGCAGCCTGCACTGTAACGTGATAACACCCGCAATCCTTGATGGCGTTGTTGATAGTACCACTCAGTGTCAGAACGTGTGGCCATTAATAATGCTATTAGTCACAGTAGCAACGTTACAAACGAATGCATTTTGCATGACTTGTATTAAGCATATAATTTCTAAATTTTCACATATATGTTAAGTAGCAACTATCAAGGAGTAGAACCATCTTAAAGTAATAAACACAGTCTAGATATGCAGTGTAAGGAATTATAATGCATATTAGAAGAATATAAAGATCTCTAAGAGTTAAAAGACTTTGAACCTGCTGTGTAGAGACGCAGGGTGGTTCATGTAACCCTGAGCAAGTTGAGGGATCCTATTTTCTCACATTCTGTTTATATCCAATAAAAATAAACTGTTAAGAAAACATTCAGTATGTTAAACATTAATAGCTGGATAGTTCCTGGACAGCTCTAGATGAAAGTTTTTCTAAGTACAGCTCATACCCCTACTGTGTTTCCCCTTAAATTTGTCATAGAATCCCAAGTCTTAACTCATTAATCATTCTCTCATCAAAGTTGTGCTGATTCCCCTTCTTGGAATGAGACTGGATACAGTGCCACATGTCTGGGTCAGCAGGCCACAGAATGTCACTGTTATTTCAATAGGACTGATCAAGTGAAGTGATCCACCACTAAGCTCAACCCATCTCAGAATAAAAGCTGAGCAGGTGCAGGTGTGAAAAGTGAAGTGTAACTGCTTGAAGTGCATCGAAGAGAGGGATCCTCAGCACCTAACGGGGGCATGGGTGTTGACCTAAATGCCACAGGCTCTACCCTGCCAGGTTTCAGAACCTGAGGATGGAGGTGACCAGCATGCTTCAGCAAGCCTGTTTGGGCGATGACAACCTAAAATGTCTAGTATGTCTCATGTGCTTTTCTGCAAATGGTTAAAATATTATCTCAGTTGAATCAGAATCTCCAAATAGCACATTTCTGGAATCCTTTTCTCATCTTCTAAGTATTCATAAAAGGTTAAAGTCTCTTATGAAGACTTTTTACAAAACAGGGGTGATGAACTGGTGGGCTTTTCACATGGGTAAGATGAGATTTTGAAGCCACCTTTCCTATCTTATAAAACCACTGTTAAACAATCATCGCCCACCTCGTACAGTGAAAATGACAATCTTCCCGTTTTTGGGTCATAAGTGCGAGCAAAGCTGGCATTTATAAAAGACACCATGTTAAAGATTCTTACAGCAAATTAAACAAAAGCACCAGAAATATCCATCAGTTGGAATCTCACTGAGATGCTGTAGGTAAATACTAATTTATTCCATCCCAAGAGCCACAGATGGAGATGTAAGGATGCAAAAACGTTAATCCTGATAATTCTTTATGGCTAGGCTTCCCAGTTCGAGGTCTAAATTATGTTAGAGATACAGATCAAGAACAAAGTGAAGACTATTTTCGTGATTTGATGATCAATAACATAATTGTATTTGTCCAACCAGTCCCATTTTGTGTAGGTTCTTCAAACCACATGAATGCCATCTTTAATGATCTGTTTTTTATTCAGCAGATCAAATAGCTCCATGAGTTATTCATATCCCCCTTTTTCCACACATTCGTATTTTGCCCTTGATCCTTTATGTATTTACAATTTATTATATATTGGTTTATTCCCAATCTGCTGGGCACTGGGCTGAGGTACACCTGTTAGGATTCCAGTTTGTGTGGGTGGTTTTTTTGTGCTTTCCTCTCCACCACCAGGCGGTGCCCTATCCTTGTTGGGCCTCCCTGCACACCTGCGGCTCGTTGGGTCATTACCAGAGGAGTACTTGAGCAGCGGGCTGTCACCACCTTTTTGCCAGTATTGGGTACTCTAGCCGAACTGAGATTAGCAGAGTCTAATCTTAGCATTGTTCTCTGACTCTGAACTTGTTTTTTGTCTTTGTTCTTCGGCAGGAAGACTTTCTGTGTTACTGGATAAGCCTGCACCTTCTACCCCCGGTAGGATCTACTGAGTCTCACTGAGCAAGGGGAAAACCTCCACATGATCCCTTTAAGTCCACTCCTGGAAAACCAAGTGATAGTCCGCTCCTTTACTCCTCTAGGTCCAACGTATGTCTGCCTGTCCGCTCTCCAACGAGTTCCACCTTCTCTGGATTAAACCCCCACAAACTGGATCCAAGGATAAACCAAGAGCCCCCCAAAAGTGAGTGTCTCTCCAGCAAAATTCAAGCCTCAGTCTATTTTCCCACTGTCCCTGAACTGTGATCTCCCCTTGAGAGTTTCTGGTTCCGGTTCACCAGTCCACTGAGTTCCAGCATTGTTTCCCCACTGAGTTTCAATCTCCATCAGTGTTTGCTAACCTACAATAAACCTGTTAAACTTTTACTCTTGGTCTCTGAGTGGTTCTCTGCATATGACAACACCCCTTTTCACCTCCTGTAAAAGTTATGTTTTTCCCCAAATTCCTCGAAGGAAGAGTCTTTAATGCCTTTTTTTATGATCCTAGCTGTTGTGCAATTTTTACCAGCATATTATGAATATATTAAATAACTAAAGCTGGCAGTTTAATTAATTAATAGGTAATCCAAATCAAAGGTAAAACCAACCAAGGATTATTAGTTAAACAACGATAACTGCTTGAAATCTGCTTAGTCACAAAGATTAGACCAGCTCATAAAATGTAGTTGTAATTTAGACTATGGTTGTCAGCAAAAATGTTTTAATCATTAACCAAAGGAAGTTGTCTCCGTTTCTTCAGGTATAAACCACAAAGTGAGGGGATCTTGCGCTGAGTGATACATCTTTTACTTTCATAAATAATCACAGAAAACCATAGCTATCTGTATCTTTATTGTTTAATAATCCCAATTACATAATTATTTTATCTAATAACTATGCAAACACTACTCAGAGTCTCCAATGAATGCTGAAGTTTTATTACCCTTAATGTATTAATGCATTTTGGGGTATTCAACCTTTAAGATTAAGAGTTTCCTTCAGATAAAGACATACAATTGATCTAATCTATACATCAACCCAGCTGAAGCACCACAATAAACATCAGACAAAAAGGGAGAAAAAAAATGAAAAGTGGAAAGGAAGAAGCGATGTGCAATCCAAACTCAGAATTCAGTCCACTTGGTCCAACAGGCAATTCTCAGGAGATACTTGAATTAGTCAGATGCATCTACAAAACTGAACTTTGCAAGGTTTTAATCTGTTTGATATCTTACACTGCCTTCAGTAGACGTCTCCACTAAAGGTGCAAGTCATGGCTGGTGTCAACTCCGTGGCAGCAGCCCCTCACAACAGGTGGTTGGCCCGGATTCAGAGGGCCCCAGGAAGGTATGGTCGACCAAAGGTGAAAAACCCAGTGGTTTTTCTCGTCTTCTTCAGAGCACAAACACAGCATGTTCTCCTTCTGAAGAAGCTTTTTAAACCCGTTATATACATACATACTGATGTATTTATACCACAGTTGTTTGGTTCCTTTCTTTCGCCTCTCTGCCTGCTCAGATGTGTCACTCCCTTTCTCCTTGCTTGCTTACATTTTTCTTACTGTTTACCTTCTTATCTCTTAGTTACAGAAAGTTAGACAAAACAATTTTTTTTCAAGGATTCTCTAGCTGGACGACTGTTTTATGTTATTTTGATCACACTGTACAGAAGGACACATCAGCGCAAACTGCCCCTCTTCACCCCACATGTCATGATTGCAGCCCAGATAGCTGGCCTATTGCTCACTTCACTCACCTGCCAATCCCTCCCCTGTCACCAGTTATCATTCATCCTATCCACCTGCTCCTTCTGCTTTATATACGGCTCAGCCCAACTATCAGGTCCAGATTGTTGAGGATGTTTGTTTTAGTTTGAGATCATGGCCGATTTCCACAGTTCCTGTTCACGTTCTTGGAGGCCAGTGGTTAGAGAGCATTGTTAGTCTTGTCTTGGTGTTTCCTGATAGTGTTCTGGCTCAGGCCCACTGAACGCGCCCTACTCCTATTTTGGATTGGTGGGGGGAGGTAGTTTAAAGCTCTGTAGTCCTGAATCTTTCCTGTTTTAGTTCAGTGGATGGAGCCAGTTTAAAGTTCCATAGTTTTCCTGGTGTCGTGTCATGTTTCTGCCTCTCAACGGCTGACCCCATGTCTCCCTGAACTCTCTGCTGGACTCATTGAACTCTGATTCTACCTGAACACTCTGTGGATTCCTGAAGCCCTGGATCTATCTGTTCCCGCTCTGATCGGAACCCCTGAGTGGGTTACGGACTCCTGGATCTCAGTACCGTTCTGTTCTGGACTGTTTCCCTGACCTGGCTCAGACTCCCGCCTATTCACAGAGGCTGCTGCATTGGGGACACTCTGGGTGGCTCCCGCCTCATCTCGTTGGCAGTCCATGGGCTGGATCCTGTCTCACTCAAGAGGATGGACTGAACTGTTAGACCAGGTAAGTGACTCACACTGATAATCATCTTCCGTCAGATTGTCATGGTCACTTACCTGTGTTTCGCCCCTTAACCAGAGTGCCAATGTTGGGTCGAGCCCCCACCACTGCAGACCCACAGCTCCATGTCCTGTTCCATTATTTTTTTTTCTAATAAACATTTAGAGGCCTTCCACTGTCTGTCTTGCCTTGAATATTGGGTCCTACATCCTGGGCTCCATGACATCACAGTACTTGGCCAAGCTTCTACAGAAGCTGTCTTGGGAATTAAGATTGACTAAATGGAAGTCAATGTGCAAATAAATGCTAGTCATATAAATGATAAAACCCTGCCAATGCCGAGCCTATTGGTGTCTCAAAACACTGAGATAACTCGTTCAGTGGTTTTAAACATCAACTCATCAGAACAACAAATAACCAATGGAACTGAGAAACAAGTAATGACAATAACCAGACTAGCAGCCACCACTGGTAAACATTCGGAGAAAAGCAAAAGAACAAACAATCTAATCCAGATCTCAAAAGCTGTCTGACAAAAAGCCATTTGCTCCCAAAATAAAATATAAGGAAGGAACACCCTGAGGTCATTGAGAATAAGGAGATTCAGCTTATTCCAGCTTATCCAGCTTTCTCCCAATCAGCCTCATAACAAGCCAGCTGCTATGCCAAGAACATTAATTATAGATAATAATGCTGTGAATGATATTAAACGCTTTTGCAGCAAGAAAAACACAGAAATAGTGAATGTTGGCTGTCCCATGCTTTCAGAAATCTCAAAGAGGATCACAAAGATCACAGAATTAAATCCAACCTTGAAGAACTTTATCATTCACATCAGAGCACTGAATAATGTGGCTAAAAGGAAGTCAGAAATATGAAAAGATGATCTGCTTAACACTGCAGAACAGATCAGGCATCATAAAAAAAAAAATAATTTCTTCTTTTATGATGCTTAATTGGCGTATATCAATCTTTATAGTGTAACATATTAGAATAATTAAAGAAAAATTATGAAAAGGATTAAGCAACAGCTGGATTCCCACCTGCTGACAACTAGCTCCATCTATATTTAAAGAAAACATCAAAAATCATCTATATGGTTTTTCCCCCCTTTGTTCTGGATCCAGTCCTGTTATAACATGACTTGTAATTATTTGTAAAATGCTCAAAGGTTCAAAAACTGCTCATAAAAAGTTAAATCTTAAATAATGCTGTAGGAAGGAAACATAGCAAGCTGTGAGTCAACCCAAGCAGCAGGGTGTTCTTATATAATAACTGTATTTTAGATAAGACCAGATTACACAACAATGCTCTAGAGCATATGGAGATAGAATGAGAGGGTGCGATGGGGGAGTATGTTGGCATACCCTGAAGCTCTGTTCTGCATGATTCAGAGTTAAAGAAAAACAGACACTTTGTGGAATGAAGCCAGGCACTCATTAACTAAACTCCCTGGGTGGCTCTATAAATGGCATTCTTTTGAGATCCATTTAATGTTTATCAAACTGAACGGGTTTCTCACTCCGGCTGTCCTCTATGGACCAGTACAACAACACCTGTTCACCATAGCAACCTAAAGATGTCGTACACAGTGACTCGAACTCTGCTGCGTAAAGGAAGACTCCACCCAGGCTTCCCTGTGGGGGGTATAACTCATACATACCACTGAGGGAGCTGCTATGTCTAACACTATTTTGGTGCCTGTGTGGAGATTCAAACCACAGGCATTTCTGTTGGCAAACAGAAATGCTCAAGGATCTATAAACATAGGACTAACGTAAACTGAACCCTTGGTAAAACACATCCATGCATTGACAGAGACACAAACGGAAGGAGAAAAAAGTATAACAGTACCGGTAATCACAAATGCCTGCAATCTAGCTTTCTTTAGTCAACACATAATTAAATGTCACTTATAGACAGTAAAGAAGCTGTGTCAACCTTGTACTCAGTGACACCGATATCTGAATGTGTTTCAGGAAAAAGTGAGCTCTCCCTCTAAATTACCCGCTTTATTTCAGAG
The DNA here is from genome assembly GCF_000732505.1 of Cyprinodon variegatus. Classification (NCBI taxonomy): domain Eukaryota; kingdom Metazoa; phylum Chordata; class Actinopteri; order Cyprinodontiformes; family Cyprinodontidae; genus Cyprinodon; species Cyprinodon variegatus. Next base: position 1,584,294 of record NW_015150550.1, on the reverse strand, counting down.
GGTCCGGTGTCAACATGGGACAAAGCTGTGATGAGTAACTCTATCTGGCCAGAGTTCATCAAAATAATAGGCTGATACACTGTAATCAGCAGGGGTATTGGCTCAGCTAAGGCTCTGAGCTCAAAAACACAGATGGAGGGCAGAGCCAGAAATGTAATGAACATATTTTCAAACACTGTTTCACAGTGGATTGAAATATGGGACAAATGTTACAACTGCAAGCTTGTATCCAGAAAGTATGGGGTTTTAAAGTTCTTTCTGCATTGAATTTCCATGTTCTTTTTGGGTATGTTTATGTTCTTTAAGTACTGTGGCTTCCTCACACGGACCAAAACAATATGTGGGCATGGTTGATTGCATTTGTGTCTCTGTGCTGCCTGGTGTTGGATTAGGAAACTGTTTATAGTGACCAGGCTTCTTAAAGCCCTGACTTAACAGCAGTCTGCTTGTCTCCATAAACTATTCAAGGGTTGTGTTATCCCTTTTGCCTGTGCACATTTTTCAACCTGACTTTTTTTCTTTGACTCAGTTTTCCATGTAGCCTATTTGTCCTTAAAGCATGTTGTTACTGTAACACAGGGAAAACGCTACAAAGGTTTGCTAGGGTTTGTCTAGATCCAGTTTTGCATCTGTTGACATAAGAAAAGGGACTCTGCCCAGAGTTTTCCTAGAAATTTTCAAGAAAGGATTTAATCAAGCTTTACTTTTTGCGGATGCTTTTTGATACCTTTCTTTCTAAAGTTACTGTACATAAATCGTTTATTTAGGATGTATTTTCACTGAATAATACAAATACTGTCATTTTTTGGTGTATTTGTCTGTTACTTCAGGTGCTTACAGTAAATAACACCTTTGTATTGCTATGATCTTGCATGCATGACATGATCTCCTATTAAAGCAGGCTGCTCTTCATCTCTTAAAGTTGTTAAAAAAGTTCACTGCAGGGTATTGACTCAAAGATGCCAAATACACCAGACATATTAAATATACAAATAGAATTTTTACACATGCAATTTAGATACAAGCATGACTTAATCTAACACAATGGTGAAGATTCCCTCACATCAGAATGCTGAATGCTTGAATGAGCTGACCAGGTATCCACCTGTATCTACTAATTATTGCAACTAAAACTCGTTCCATACTTGTGGGGACATATTTACATAAAACTCTGCCACTGACTCTGACATGTTTCACTTCAACCTCAGGTTCTGTAGCACAAGGCCAGTGGTGTCAAAAACATTGCAGACTACACATTATATACCCCTCTTCACTATACAAAAAAAAAGGCAAAAAGCTAAACTTTGCCTTCCGCAAAAAGTCTCCAGGTGTTTTGGGGCTTTGATGCATCTGTTAAAGGTTGCTGCCTGCATTTGCATTTTGTGATGACACTGGAGCATCGTGCCCCAACTCCGGCTGTCCTCTCTGGACCAGTATCACAACACCTGCTCACCATAGCAACCGGAAGATGTCATACACATTTTTAAACTAGTTCTCAAAGCACCATACCATTTTCACCTTATGCTTCAGATATTCTACAGTCAGCTGTGGAAAGTAACAAAGTACATTTACTTGATTACTGTACTTTAGAACTTTTTTGAGTATCATTACTTTACTTAAGTAATTTTTAAGGGGGTAATTATAACTTTCACTCCACTACATTCCAAAGTCAAATATTTTACTTGCTACTCCACTACATTTTTGGGAAGCTGCTAGTTACTTGTACCTTTTGGCTCAGCTTAGCTTGGTAATCCGACGTTACTGTTTTTCTTTCTTTAAATACAATTTTAACATGTGATTTAGCAGTCCCTAGCACTGAATGTGGACACCACCATTTTAGAGATTTTCATGAAATTACACATATATGAGAAACTCAGGCAGATATTTATTATTATAAATGTTATTAAGGCATTAGTATTGGTAATAGATTCAACATTAAACTTCTATTGTATAGTGAAATTGTGAGTAGAATCAACACACTCCTCTTTTCTTTTTGTTTTTTTTTTATAATTAATAATCAATATAGCTGTGGCATTTTTATGCTGAAGTTCTTTAACGCTGGTGAATGTTAGCAGAGCGGTTCTATGCATCAATACATACATCAGGAGGTTTCTGAAAGTTACAAGGTTATTTAAAATTACTATGAAAGCTACATAGAAATGCACTGAAATAAGAAAGTTTAACTTGTACTTTTGGATACTTAAGTATTGTCAAAAGTGAGTACTTCAGTACTTTACTTATTTTAACTTGAATAGATGTTTGACCAAGTAAATTTTACTTGCAGTTGTGTACAATTCTACTATGAGTATCAATACTTTTACTCTAGTACTACTGTTGAGTACTTCGTCTACCACTGGCTACAGAGTTCTGCCTATGCCTGAGGGTTTTTTGACTTAATTAAAGAGAGCCCCTGCAGGGCTTACTTTTAAAGAGAAGATCCTAAGATTAAAATGGCAGAGATAAATTTAAAGTTTAACTTCAACTGCAAACCATGTATGCAGAACAGCACAAACATCTGAGCTTGGTTTAAAAGTTATGCTAAATGTTGTATCATCTGTAATTATATAAACTCTACACAAACAATATATGCCTAAATGTATCCTTCACATAGTAAAAAAAACGATCGGCTGGAGCCCAGTGGGATCAGACACAGTAGTCGCCAGATTGGACTGCTGCTGCAGAGTCAGTCCACCTGCAGCTAAGCTTAAAGCTGTTTTACTTTTCAGGAAGAGTAAATGATGGGTTAACCTGTGTGTAAGGAGAGAGGACCCCTCACAGCATGGTTCCATATGATGCGTCAGCTGCTGAGAAGTTATGCTCTCGGGAACAAATAGGAACCAGGCACCATGATCTCAGAGTTCACTGGAGCAAGCCAGGAACAGCAGCAGGGAGAGTATGTTCCCTAATAAATTGCAATCACCCAAATAACATTTTTATTTTATAGCCTGCAAATGGAAATAGAGTGTACAGTCGTTGGGAGGGGCTAGCATAAGCAAACAAAAACAAGGCAACCTTTATCAGTTATAATCATAAATAAGCAACCTGTGGGCCGAGAATAAAAACTCAACTAAAGATGTTAACAAGCAAAAAAGAAATTGCTAACAATGTAAGTATCAGAAATTACTTCTCTCTCGTACCTTAATCAGCAGTGGAAAGGTTCGTTTTCTCTCCTTCAGGAGCTTTTCCAGTCTGTGTTTTGAGGCATTTCTGAGGAAAAAATAAACCAGAGTTTAATACGAAGAAGTTTGTGTCATGTTTCACATCATCATGCAAAGTTTTATATTTGACACAAATAACAAGAGTAACAGCAAAATGTGCTCTTTAAATGTTACTTTTTGAAAGGGAAAAAGTTATCCAAACCAACCGGTGTGCCATATGTGAAAACATGATAACTCCATTGTTAAATCATCACCTGTTGCTTACATAATGTGCAGAAATCAGCACATTATGTTATGGCATCATTAGAAGAAAATTAAGGAAAGATAAAAACAGAGATCCTTAAAGGCTCACAAAGCCAAGACTTTTGGATTCAAGAAAACTGCAGTACTGGCCATGTTCCACACCTAGATGAACATGTACCAGTGGAGAACTTTTGCAGAAGTGGGCAACCTATAAAAACGACTCTAGGAGGTCAAAGTAGAACCCTAAACAACATCAAAAGCTCAGCAGGCCTTACTGCCTCGGTTAAGGAAATGGCCAACATTGGAGAGCTAAAAAGCCAGAACCACTGCTGCTCCAAAACAATACAAAGACCAGTCTTACATTTACCCAATAAATCCTGATCATGGAAGTTTAGGAAAAATGTTCTTGGTCTAACACGACAACAGTAGACCTTTCTGAAGATGTGAGTTCTTGTCTAAAACATACCGCATTACAGAAAATCAACGTAACGTCATATCTAGAGTCATACAGTCCTGGGCAGCTTTGCTGCTTCAGGACCTGGATAATCTATTCTATTAAATGGAACCAGGAATTCTACTCTGTCGTAGGTAATCCTGAAGAAGAATGTCCAACAATCATTTTGTGATTTCAAGCCTGAGCACCCTTAGATTCCAGGTGGTAAGTAGCCCCCCTCAGTCCACTTAAATGTAACTTTTTTTATGGCCATGTAAAAAACTGGACTTTACATCTAATGGATGTTAATTAGGATAATCTTAAACCGACTGTTCTTTCTGGACTGCTATACTGCAACTACATGAAACAATTCAGAACAGGTCTAAATTCCTCCACAGTGCTATAAAAAGACTCATTACCATTCAACTCAAACAGCTCATTGAGGCCAATGGAGAACAATAAAAACATTAAAAACTTTTTTTTTTTGTCTGGTTTTTGTAGCCTGAAATCAAACCTGTGTCTTAATAAAAACATCAATTTGTCTCAAATCTAGAAGAAGACATATGTGAGAAGTCAAATATCTGTTTGCAGAAAATACACCATTACCAAACAAGTGCTCCAGTGATTCAAACACTAAACAAATAAGATAAATTTTCAACAGGCTTTTGCAGAGTGACACCTTCTGGTCACTTAAATATTGTGGTATTAAGATGTTTCACTTTGCCTGTTTCTACAAAGCTGTCTTGTTAGAGGTTTTTATAAGTTATCCATATGGTAATATTGGCCAAACAGCTCCTAATAATTGATGGAATAACAGATATTTTTCTGTTATATTGATTTATTTGCATAATATTGTAGTAAAAACTGACACTGACCTTTTCTCTATTAACCTGCGCGGTGTGGTCATGATGAGGTTTCTGTCCCACAGCAGAAGCAGCAGGAACTTTTCAAAAAGCAGAACCAGCACACTGCGAGGAGCTGGACCCAAACACAACAGCAAAGTGAGCAGGCAACCCTGCTCTCTCACTGATTCACCTTTATTGTTCTGACGTTGCTTTCAGCAGGTACTGAGGTGCAGGCAGCTGTAGCAAAGAAAGAGAAAGACCCCCCCTGGGCTCTAAGCTTTCCACAACCTGCTGCAGGGATCAGGGAGGTCGCTTCATGTGTGAAGAAGTTTTTCAGGTTTTACTATTTAGGGAAGTAAAATCTACAGTTATATAAAAAAGTAAAGGAGGTGGAAATGTAAACAACCACTACTGTATGTTGCGTAAAAAAACACATGCTCAGTTGCTATACATTATCAGTTATATCTGAACATTTCTTAGAGTCAGCATTTTCATAAATTATTAATTTTTATTACTTTTTCTCACATTACTTGTACACAATAATAGTTTTTAATCAGCGGTTAGAAAAAAAAAAAAAAAAAAAAAACAGGACAGACCTAGGAAAATAATCACAATAACAAGAAACTTTGGACTTTAATTAATTGAAAAAAAAAAAAGTATATTGCTGGAATTTTCAGTGATAAATAATTTAAGCGTATAAAATAAGACAAGAGAACCTGCTCTTAACCTGTTCTTGGCTAAAAAGTTAAAACTGTAGCAAATTTGAACATAATAACCACCATTTTAATATGGGGTCAATGGGCCACATATAGTTTTAGTTGTATTAACCCAGATAAATGGGAAGCATTTCATCTAAAAATCAGAAAAATAGTGACATGTAATTAAAAATGAAGCAGATTTTTCTTATTATAGAGTAAACCTTAACAATTGCATTGTCTGCTAGGGGGAGAATTTGAGTTTTTATTTTTATTCATTAAAATAAAGCATCACATTTTTTGCTCCCCCTCATATTATTATTATTTTTTAAATCTGTACATGTGACACCAACAGCTACAGCTGAGAATTTGAGCATTGTTTTCTAAATATGCTCAACAAAAGGGATACAGACATTCTGCGGGTTTCCTTTTTGAGATACTAAGATGTTTACATTTTTATTTGTTTTTGGTGAAAATCTTTTATTAAATCTAAAGCCATAATATATAGAGATGGATATAGGTTTAAAAAGTATCAGGTGAGTTATGGATTAATAAAAGAAAAAAAAATTGTTAACATTTAAAGAGTGGGTTTAAATAAATTATACAACAACAAGTTACATCAGTGTGTGAGAGTGTGTGTGTGAATGGGTGAATGAATGTAGTGTAAAGCGCATTGGTCAAGTCTCCTAACTTGAATAAGGGCGCTATATAAGTACATGCCATTTACCATTTATTTTCTTTTAGGGACAACAAGAAGACAAAATGAATCACAGGGTTTATTTCAGTAAATAAAGGAAGCAATGCAGCACCAGTCAAAGAACAACATTCACCATCGATTTGTTTTCAGCTTATTCTTCAGTTTGGCAGCAATAAAGCAAAGCACCATCCGAGCAAAGAAAAGAAACACACAAAGCTTAAAGCAAAAACATTTCAGATTGTGGTTTTTTTATTCTCTCTTCATGAAATCTAAAACCCACTCTCCTCTTTTACCATTTCTGAGCAGAAACATTGTCAGCAGTTTTAATTACTTAACGGATAATATTACCGGTAGGTTTTATTTTCTCAACAGAAACTTCTAAACAATTATTGACATTTAATGGAGACTTGGAGCATAAAACTATGATTTTAGTGTTTTTTTAAAAGACTAATAAGCCATGGCTTTCACTTTTAGAAGAAATCTAAAAATATATGCATCTTTTCATAGATTAATTTTATAATTGATACGTTATCATTTTATTGCACCCCATTTGCTTTTCACAATAATCTCTAGAGTATATCTAACAATATTCTATGTCTGGCATAAATCTACGGCTGCTCTACAACCTTTAAAACTCTCATTCACAACATTCATATGGTATCTATTCAGCTAATTACACTCAGTAGATTAACTATGATATCACTTTGGGCCCGAACCCTGTGGCTGGTTTTCCTCCCTCTTTGCCCATTAAACATTGCAGATTTATGAAGAAGTCTTCTTTGAGAATCAGTAAGGGTCTAACATGGTTATTATTTTCTCTTTGTGAAATGATAAATTAGTTACTGAGGGGAACATGCTTGCAAAAAACAAACAAACAAAAGCTTTGGTCTAAAGGAATTTCTGATGAAACACCTTAAGCATGTATTTGGTTGGATAACAGGAGAAAACATTACAACACCACTTTAGAAAGAGGAGGTAGCAGTAGTAAAAACAAATCTGTCTCTGCTCATGTGTGAGGAGATCAAACTGGACCAGGCGAACATATGAGATTGTTTGTAAGTCAATCTGAACAGGAAAGTTATTAAAAATGCCCTATTTTAACAGAACACTCAGGAGAAAATTTTCTAAAAAACCGATTTAAATCTTTTTATCAGGACCAAGATTAAAAGGAAGTTCCATATTCACTTTTTCCCATCAAAAAACAAAACTTTATTCCATCTTAAATGTTTGATGCAGCATTTGTATTGAAAGAAAATAATGCTATGTTGAAGGATGTTTTGCTTTTAAAGCTCTTCTCTCATAGAAACCTGGATTGAGGATCTGCCTTTGTGGGAAAGGACATCCTGTTGGATCTTCCAGTCCAACAAAGTTAAAGTACTTTTAGGTCTTATACCTGGTTTGTTAGAAGCTTTTTAGACATTTTAAAAGGTTATGTCACTGCTTCATCAGAGACTTGTCTGTGGTACTCAACAGTCCTGATTCATTCAAAGACAAAAGCCTTTTTCTTTTGCCATAGCAGGTGAATACCTGACAGAAAATATAAAAACTAGATTCATGTGGAGATTTTTTTATTCCTTTTTAAAGTTGAAGTTAAACTTTTAATCTTAACTTTGTGTTTAAATGCAGTTTTCAACACATTTTCTCCTCCTGTTTCCTGTTTCTTCTTTTTGCATTTTGAAGCTCTGTCAGATGTGGTCATGATAAACCAGCTCAAAAGACAAATAACTTTATTTTTTATCTAAAACTTTGATCAAACTTTATTATGATGACAGAAAGCAGATCAAATCAAACATCATCTTCTCATCCCAGGTGCTTGTGGTGATGTTTTTCATAGCCCACTGCATTGTTGGAGCTTGATCCTGTCAGAAAATAACATTGTTCTTTTGCTTGGTTTTGTTATTTGGTTTGATTTTGTCATAAAGTTGTCATACCAAAGTACTCCTTGTAGTCTTTGAAGTATTTTGGCCTCAGGCCTCGTCCATCTGTAGGAAAACAGTTGAAAAACAAAACATTAAATGTTTTCCTATTATGACTTTTTATGAACTAATATTAGATACATTACAGTTCTCTTCATATCAGCTACCACTGATCAGCTTATCATATTATCGCCTTTTTTATGGGAGTTTACCAACTTTCTTCAGTTTGTATATTTTTTGCCGCATTTAGAAAGAGAAACCTGCGATGACAAAATGGGAGCTGCTGGTGAAAATAGACACCCTGCTCCTCCTGGAGGAACTCCACATGCTTCTATGTTAGATCATGCATGTAGAAGTATGAATAATACAAATCTGTAAGAATTTATAAAACTAAATATGTAGGAAAAAAATGGTTGTACTGGTTACATGGATTAATTGTGATGTGTGTTGCATATCTATATGTTAGGTGGCTTTTTTGCATACTTTTAAGATGAAATGTCATTTAGAGTTATCATAAAAGATGAACACCTGTTGACTTCAGTAACCAATCAGAACTAAATAGTCAATAGTATATATTAAATAAATATATACATAAATAAATAAATAGACAGATATACCAGAGCTGACTCGTTGCTTGATGCACTGGCCCCGGTTTGGGATGCCGGCAGCAGGGTTTCCTGGGTTGATGATGTGGCAATCATAGCCTGTAGGACAGTGAAGAGGTTCGTCTCCATCCTCTGTTGTGCTGCAGGCTTCAGCTGATGGACAGATTTACAGAACCAGTTTATGTGTTATGTGTATACTTTTACTTGTACTGCAGTTTTTTCTACATTAACCACTGGAAAATGCCAGCAAGCAAATAGCTAATTTAGGTCTGGTCTATAAATATGCAAGTCAGGAGACATGACCGAAGCGGTTACAGGCCACATACCTTTTTTTTTTTTTTTTACCATTTTCAAGGGCTTAACATGAGCGTATCAGCCGATATCTGAGATCCGATTCAACTGTTAAATAGATTAACCATATGTCTTGCCTTGTGAGTGAAGGCTTTAGTCTTGACATAAACATTGTTTAAAAAGTAACAAATTACAGATATAATTTAATTTATATTATTTATTAATAAATAATAATCAAAAAGAAAGACAGAACAGTTCCATGTAAAATGTGCTGGGTTGAATCTCTAATATCCAATCCAGCTCAGTAGCAGATATTGGGAGTTGATATCTGTGTACCGGATTGGTGCATCTCTACTTAGCAGCAGTATTCAGGTAGGCTTCAAAATGTGTCCAAACCCATAAAAAAATGCAGAAAGAAACAAAATTCTTCTGTTCAGCCATGGTTGTCTTAATGTTTAGTTGCATTAGTTGTGTTTCTCCAAATCTTACTGAACAGCTGTGTTTACCCACCTTGAAGAACCTCCTCTGGACCATCCAGGAGCCAGCCATTTCCTCCTAACCATCGAGGTTTGGGCTGAATCAGCCAGTCCAGCACTGCTCGAAATCAACAAAACATTAGCCCTTCTAATGTAAGTCATAAAAGTGTGAACTCAAGGTTTTGACAGAGAACAGCTGACCTGGTGGAGGCTGAACAGACTCCAGGCAGGCGTAGATGCAGCCGTTGTAGCAGCATCGTTTATGGCGCTCACACTCTGAGTCAGAGCGGCAGCCTGGAACATCACAGGCTCTCTCTGGCAGCATCTGCGGTGGAGGTGGACACCGGTCGTTCTTCTGGTGCTGTGCGGCTTCTGGGTGGTTGAGGGAGTCATAGTCCTGAAACACAGACATGTGTTTGGACAAATGTTGGACTAAGAAGTTGATTTTGACTCTTAAACGTTTTACCGGTATTTGAATTCAAAAACAATTTTCTTTGATTGAAAACATTTATCATTTTATTGAAGTGATTTTTTTTTATTGATTTTGTTGTTTGTTTGTTTGAAGCAACTTATTGTTTGATTGAATGATAAAGACACAAACGTCCTACCCATTATAGGATCCAATCAAAAAACAATGTTACTTAAATAACAAAATTGCTTTAAACAAAACAATTTGACTTCTACTAAAGAAAACATTTTCAATCAAAGAAAAGCAATGCTCAAATGTATTTATTTGAGTGTCAACTATATTTTTGCATTCAAATAATTTTTTTCTTTGATTTAAACTTTTTTTTTTCATTTGAAGTGAAGGGTTTTTTAATTGAAAATATATTTTTCTACTGAAGCAACCATTTTTTTTTTTTTTTTGTGAAAGCTTCCAGGATGAGAAGTGAAACGTCTTTAAACTTAAATAACAAAGTCCACAGTTTTTTTTTTTTTTTTTTTTTTTTTTTTGAATAATATAGAACCAAATCTGCCTTCATATTGTTGTTGTTCAGGAAGACTTTAATTAAATCCTCTTTTAACCTATAGAGGGCAGCAAAAGGCCATAACACAAAACATTGAGGAAGCTGTTTTCTACCTTAATAGGACTGTCAACCTGGATAAGAAAAATTTGCACATATATGCGTGCCTGGTAACTGATGGCAAAATCTGAACCAAAGAAAACTCAGTTTAGAATAGTTTGCATTTTTTGTCTTATTTGGAAGACATTCTGAATGTTTACAAGGCATAAACCTTTATTACAACTTTCTCATCATTAAACCAGAGACAGGACAGACTCTAGCAGGGAACACTAATCAAAAGAAAACACTTTTTACTTCAGCAGCAGATGATTATTCCATCAGGAAAAGAAGCAGAGCGAGTGAGGACGAAGTTTGATCTCAAAGCAGATCTTTCCATTAATGTAAAAGCACTTTATGAAAAAAAGCATGAGAGAAAAGTGCAGTCAAGGGCAAATTAATTATTGGGTTTTACTTACAAAGTCCATGCGTGTAAACCAGAACAATAAATAGCCAATTGTACTGTAGCGCAAAACATGATAATCTGAATTAGGGTTATTCCAGAACCATCCTGGTGATAAAATTATACACAGAAACTATTGCAGCATAAAAAAGGGCCATGTGTTTCTGCCTATAGGTCTCCAGTTTACATTGCAACTATATGATTTAAGGTAAAGGAAATGAAGACAGAAGAAAATGAGAGACAGATACTAAATTTGTATTCAGCCTCGTCTTTCTACAAGCTTCTAAAACAAAATCCCCCCTTTGAACCAGAGCTCTGTTTAATCCATTATCTGAACATAAAGAAAAGATGGAACAACTGCACACCTACCAAGATGTGGTCATCCACCTTAACTGAAAAGTAGAAAAAAGTATGAACAGACATTTATTAGTCTTATCCAATAAATGTTTTTTTGTTTTTTTTTATTGAAAAGAAGCATCAAGGAAGCCATAGCTGACTGAAAACCACAATAGGTCCTGTGTGCAGTTTGTCAAAAGTCACATGATGGGGCAGTGGAACCCAACCCTAGTCCCCTGGGCCAAATGTCCCACAGGCAGAGATGGGAAGTAACGAAGTACAAATACTTCGTTACTGTACTCAAGTAGATTTTTCTGATATTTTTACTTTACTTTACTACTTATTTTTATGGCGACTTTCTACTTCTACTCCTTACATTTTTACACAAATATCTGTACTTTCTACTCCTTACATTTTAAAAAATTGGCCCGTTACTTTAGTTTTGAATCATTTCAATGGAGTTACCATTATTATTTTTAACGTCATCAATACCAAATTCAATCTAATTGGATGGGAATCTACGTTGCATTTGACGCACCACTACAAGATGAATCGACAGATTAGGCGGTATTCATTCGCGGCAAATCATTGCAGCTTGGTGGCGGTGGCGTTAGCAAAGTAGTATAGACGACGAGATGATTGAAAATGAACACAACGGAGATCTAGTCCTATTGGCAGACATCCATTTAACATGTAGGTAACGGCATGAAAAAAGTGGTTTCTACTTTTACTTTTATACTTTAAGTAAATTTACAAGCCTGTACTTTGTTACTTTTACTTGAGTAAAGAAGTTTAATCAGTACTTTCACTTTTACCAGAGTATTTTTTAACACAAGTATCTGTACTTTTACTCAAGTACAGAAAGTGAGTACTTTTGCCATCTCTGCCCACAGGCTTAAGTGCACTGAGACAATTTTTTTTTAGCATGCATGCTAAATAAAATGCAATGAGGGAAGCTGACTTACATAACCCTAAATGATTTGATGTAAAGCACCCTACATTAGTGGCAGCATGATGCTGTGGGGTTGATTATCTTTAACAGGAACAAGAAAAATGGCCAAAGGTGATGGGTTGATGAATAGAGTTAATACTGCAACCAGAACGAAAGAAAGCTCAAGTTAATAAAAAAGCAGGATGATGTTTATGAGTGGCCTAGTCAAAGTCCTGACATACATTTACTTGAGAGTCAATAGCAGTAACTGAAAACAGATGCACAAATATGCTCTCACTCCAATCTAATTTAGCCACTGCTTTTTTACAAACAAAACATGGACAGAAAACATAGGCTGTGGATGTTAGAGGGATAAATGTTATTTCAGTCAAAGCTTCTTCTATTTAGATGCTTGGGGCTAAATAAAAATAAACACCATGGTTTTCAGACTTTAAGTCTCAAAACATCCAAAAACCTTGTAGGATCTTCCACCCACCTTATAGTTATGCATCCCTTTGCATTTGTCTATTGCAAAACCCTCTAATAAACTTTGAATTTTGTGGTTCTCCTTGAGAAATTTTTATTTTTTATTTTCTTATGACGCCATCAAGTTAATGAGCCTTATTAGAGTAATTTGCCTCCTGAAGCAGTACTTGTTTTCAGTCATGTGGATGAATTTCTCTCACACTAAGAATGCAGAAACTCTCTCCAAACCAAGGAGAGAAAATGCTTTTAATGCAGGATTTGTAATCATGTAATTGTTCTGTGGGCTTGACAGTATCATGAAAATGTGCCATTTATTTGGCAAATTGACTATTATCCTTAAGTAACGGCAAACAGAAATGAAAAAGCTTGGTTCTGGTGGTGGTATCACAAACTATTAAACACACTTTAATGCAGTCAGACAGCTGCAAACTTATTGGGTGGACTGTTTCTAGGAGGTTCAGGGTCCTCTACGGAACAGCGGGACAAACAATGTGTGGCTCAGTTACAGCTTGTAAAACTTTCTCCCAGAGCCTCAAATTACTGGAAACTGTTAACGTTGTGCAAAGCGGGTGAGCAAGTTTCTTTAAAAGGCATCAAGCCGCAAGAATTTATACCCACAGACTTAAACAGTGACTATCAGACACAGACTGACTCGACATGTTTGGCCAGCAGAGCTTTTTACATCATACTGTAAAGCAGACAGCCATTCCAGTGTTAAACTTTCTAGGGATGCAATGATAAATCTGTCTTGGGTTTTTGTAACTAGAATGAGAAGTGTTTTTAAATCCAGCCATAAATGTACCGGTAGCTTAAAAAGCTTTTTGAATGTATAAAGAGAGGGATACTCTTTTATAGTACTATCAATCTTATTCCAGATCTCCGGGCATCTACACACTACACTGAAGCTATTTAACTTCAAATGATGAGTTCTCCCTCTTAATAAAGTTTCCATCTTGCGCTATGTCCATGAGAAGGAGCGATCAGTGGACATTTACTTTATATACCATGTTATACATAACACAATCATTGTGAAATCTGTTGCACCTAGTGATCTTCAGAAGCATGAACCCATAAAAAGAGGATCTTAGGGAGTGTTAAAGTGCCCATGATATAACACGTAGAGAGAGATTTTGTTATATAATATTTTAAACAGTTTCGTTTAATAAAATCTTCATGTCTTTGTTTTATTTGGTCTGTGTTAATTTTTATCGAATAAATTTGATCAATTTAGTAAAAATAATTATTATTCATTATTAAATTGATCTTGGAGGGAATAATACTTACTCTAATCCTTGAGAACATTTAATTAAGTGAATGATAAACAATTCCTAATTCTAATCCTTTACACATCTTTATATTAGTCAATGACCTATCCCCATAGAAAGTTAAAATATTATTGTTTTAAACATTAATTTGTTGTACCAAATACATTTATTCAGCAATTATCTTTGTTAGAGTAATATTATCATGCTACTCTGTGTTTGTTGTTTAGTTAACATATTAAAAGAACAGCTATCAATTTCTTAATATCTGATAAATGGCCTGGAAACAACAAACTTAATAGCCTAACAATGAAGCAGGAAAACTACCAAAGTCTGAAACTTCTGTTTCAGAAGATTTATGAATGAGTTCTTTAAAGTCAGCTATGATTGCATAATAACTTAATAACTCTAACCCTCTGCTTGTCTTACATCCTATCTATTCTCTGCTTTTCCTTCAAGTCCTTCCTGAAATTAGGTCAAGTGTTCCCTTCCTGTTTATGTGAGTTTGTGCTACAACATGGCATCAAGTGTCCATCTGATCCTAGAGCTCTGAAAATGTGAGCCTCGTTTAACTAACTCTACCCATCCTTCAACCGGACTTCAGTGTAGAGATTTATATCATATTGCTCCCTATGCTTTCACGCTACTGGGTGCCAGATGGGCCGCCATGCTCTAATCCTGAGCTTTATCACACTATCCGGCTCCCATCTCTCTGATGTTCCAATGTTTACTCAGCCTCTGTTCTGCTGGGCTGCCCTCACATTGTGCCCCAGCCAGCAGGAACATGTGTGATGTTCATTTTTTTTTTTCTCTCTGTCTGTAACACTATATCCCACATAGTCTGTAGCTTCTCTCTGTTGCTCCTTTTATTCATTTATATTGTTACCACAGGAAAGTATTAGTATAGTGTGTTTGATGTAACATCTGATCTCTGCCGCCCTTTTTTTTCTGGTTACTCCGCTGATATCTATTTATGTTGCATTTGAAGGGACCGGTCCAGACTGGGTCCAGACCAGGATGTTGGTGATTCAAAGAGGAGATCTAAGTGGATCAAAGAAGTCTGCTTCCTTTGAGGAGGAGTTCAGACAGGAGACAGGCATCCTGCTGCATTCATTCATTCATTCATTCATTCATTCATTCATTCATTCATTCATTCATTCATTCATTCATTCATTCATTCTCAATATGTTCTACACTAAAGACAAATAAAAACCAGGTCAAGTTATTTTCCAAGCATAACATGTTTGTCCATTTTTTTTCAACCATTTATCTGAGATATAAGTAACAAGTTAGAAAAAATACCAAGACATCGAAGGTTTTGCTTTTGGAGCAGAGAAACAGTGGGTCAGGTGGTACGAGTTCATCTTCTGGTTTTAGCCCCCACTCACTCATGGAGGCTGACCACAACTACACCCATAGTAATAGAGTCCCAAGGCCCTGAATTTGAGCTTTGCTAATTGTTCAGAACCAATGACTGTTTGTTTTTCTTTCCAAATTTTCCTTAAGGAAATTTGCTTTCTTTTGGGACAGCCAATTTAATTGCTGTTTAGACACAACTGTTTAAAATGCTTCAGTGTCCTTTGATGTCTTTCATCTTGTACTTTAAAAAGTTTCGGCAGATTTCCTGAATGTCTGTTAAGAAAATCCTCTTTGGATGATGAACAATCACATTTATATATATATATATATATATATATAT
>NW_015150550.1:1555175-1568662 GCF_000732505.1 Cyprinodon variegatus | reverse complement strand
GTTATAGCGATGCATTGTAGTTTGTAAAGTCTCACTTTACCTTGTTACTCACCTAGTTGGAAACCTCTAATCCTCTTCCATTACTCTAAAACCAATCAGGCATCATTTCATGATGAAAGTTCAGAAAGCCCAACATTTTTTTCATAGAATCCCTCAAACATACTGAGACCAGTTTCTTTGTATCTTCCCTCTCCACTGAATCCATCTAATTCACAACTCGCTTCCTCAGCTGCAGGCCATATGGTTGGTACAGAGATAAATCACCCTGAAGCTCAGAATATTCTAAGATATTAGGATCTTCCAAACATGTTTTGAATTAGACTCAGACTTACACAACTTTTATTGTAATTTTGTATACACCTAGTGTATACAAAACAAAATTTTGTACAGCTTTCACACAGTAAACGAGCAGCAGCTTAGCAATGAAATTATAATTTCATAGAATTTGTCTGTTACTTTCTACCCCCTTCAGGTTTTAGTAATCATATTAAAGAAGCACCACCAGCTGAGATAGCGAAAAAAAACAGGAACATCCTCCTGATTGTTGATTTATCACCCGATAGCATCTGATGAAATAAAAACCTGGTTGGCCAGATAGCTCTGGAAGATTTCATTCTGCAAAAATGGTATCAGCAGTCCTCTCTGCCTGTGTTGTTAGCCTAAGGCCAAGACTCAAAGCTACTCAGACAAAGAGAGGGAAGCACAACTGTTTCTATGCATTGGCAGGCCACCTGAGTTCAGAACAGGTGGTGTCTGATGCTCAGCTTCAAAATCCCATGTAAAAAATGGTAACGATCTATGTTGGTGGTACCAGACATGTTCTTTCTGCCGTGGCATGCCCCAACACATCTCTAAGCCACACTATATATATAACTGTCACGTTACATCTGTTTGTTGGAGTCTGTGCATGTAAAGCGTTTCCGTTTGCCTTTGTTTAAAACCTATTTTAATCTTTAGTTTTTGCTCTTGGCTTTGATATAAGCGCTTAAAAAATTTCATCATAAACAGGCCCTGTGTGTTTGATCAAATGAGACTAACATTTCTGTAGCTTCATTTAACAGGTAAACTTTACCTGTTAAATGAAAAAAAGGATGGCCACACCTACATTACAACAAGTAAGAAACCCTGAACTTGAATCTGATCTGCGCTAAACTGATTAGTGCCTGTATCCCCCTGCACCTGAAATGCTTTAGAAAACATATTTGAACACATAAGAGTAAAGAAATCATGTTTGAGGTCAAAACTTGTGATGAAAGCTGGTGCTGCATTTTGCACCATACTGAACCTTTCCTTTTCTCCTAGACTGTTTACATTCTGATCACTGCTGCATTTTATAACTGGTTTTGTTCATTTCACTGTTGCAAGCTGCACAATTACTGTTGTAAGCTGTATGCAATGCTTTATATGCACTCTACATTATGACAATAAAGTTTGTCTAAGTCTAAGAAAAATGTTTGATTTATTTCAAAAATGCTTCTAGGTATCTTGAACAGCTGTTTGAGACATACTTACAACAGAACAGAAGTATCATTTTTGGTGTAGATCTGAGTAAAATTTTCACCAAACAGATTTAATATTGAGATGAAAATTTTAAATTTTAATTATGAACAATATAACATATAATAATCTCTTCAACCTAAATTGTAAACAAATTATCTTAAAAAATTGAATTTAATATGGGAATGAAAAATTATATCTTTTAAGAGTTCTGTTCATATAAATTGGGTGGAAATTAGTCTGGACCTGCTGGTGACTTTAATGTGCTGCAATAGATGATTTCATCAAAGCACACATTTAATTTGTGGAATTAAATTGAACTGAATGACAAATACTTTATCATTTGTATTTCTGCACAAACTTGATTTTCATTAATGACACCAAGGATTGAAATATGGATAGAAAAATATTGGAACATCAGAGCTAAAACAATTTAAAGTACAAAGCTGAACTTCTCATCCATATCCCTCTCAGCATGTTCCAATTACAGCTCTCTGGAAGAAGAGGCCAGCAAGACGTTTGGTGCATTCTGAAAGCAGCAGGGGAAAAGAAGAACATCTGAGAGGAGAAAATGAAATGGGGGATTGGGGGAGGAATATGAGCAGAGTTCAGATAATGAATTGGAGAATTTTCTGTTTTCTGGGCCAGTGAGGGCAAAAGCAAGTCAGAAAGTGAGACCATTGGGGAATACAAGGTTTCATAGAAAAGAAGAAAGGAAGAGCAAAAAGGAAGTATGTTGCAGTGAGCTTATTAGGGATGACACACTGAACTTAACACACAGGTGGGGGCCTGGTTGGCAAGTTTAGGTCCTGCTCCACTAATCCTCCATACACAGCCCCCCGCCGTAAGTTTGTATCTCTACCCATATTAGGACTTTACATTGACTGGCATTCATTTATATGATTTGTTATGCCTAGCCCTGACATTTATGAAATTGAACTCACACCATACCATTTAACTGAACACCAACACAAAAAATGGGGGACCACTACATTAAGACATGACTTTGGTCTCCATAATGCCTGTTGGTCTTCAGAAGAGTAGTAATCTGGCTCTGGCTCCTAACTGTTTGTTACCAAGGATTACAACAGGGAGTTCTGGTTAGGGTCAGGTTATAAAACAATCTCCAAAGCTTTGAATGCTTTGAAAGCTCCATTTAAATCATCACCTGAAATTCCTAATTCAGTTTATATTTCAACTAAGGCTGGTTATAAAGAGAGGCAGTCCAAATGCTTGTGGTAATTCTGGAGGAGCTGCAGCTCAGGTGAGACAATCATTTGACGGGAAAACTACTACACTTTCTTTTTTCCTCTCCAGACCCTGAGATGGAAAGAGTACAGCTAAACAAAACTAATTTCTAAAACCCTATTTCCATTCTAAAAAACAAAAAAAAAAACAAAAAAAAAAACAATGTATACTTGTGGTTGTTTTTTGGTTTTAACATCAGGTCTCAGGTCAGCTTCACCACCTTTCACCTTCATCTCAGTGTGAAGCATTTTTGTAACAGAGCTGGCAGTGTCTGGTGGCCCTCTGAGCTTTCCCCTAGTGAGCAGCCCTGATGTAATCCACACACTCGTGACGTTTCTGAACATAGATGCTAAAAGCGAGAAAACTCTCTTACCTTATGGTTAAGTCCTCTTTTCCTTATTCTTCTGGCATCACTGCCTTTGGACAGGACTAGCAGAGACAGCAGCAGCACCAAAAAGCCATGCATGGTCCTGTCCTGCATCACACTTGCTCTTGAAGTTTTCTTCCTCCTATTTCTTTTCACGCATTTACTCCTTTTCTCCTCCTAATCCAAAGTTTTTATCCGTCCTCTCTGGTTGTCCCTTTTTCCAGCTGAAGTAAAGAATCTTGGGTTCTCATGTGGTGACAGAGATTACACAAGCCCTCTCCGTCTAGCAGGACCTGCCTTGGTATCCGGTGTAGAGTGCAGACTAGCAGAATTACAGAGCAGGGAAAAGAAAGGGGAAAGTACACACAGATGAAAAGAAGTAGTGTTGAAAAGAAATGAAAGGACAGAGCTCAAAAGAAGGGGAAGGGAGAAAACAGCAGCTGTCTTTACATCCACCGCTGAGAGTTGGAGCTGTCTGTTAGCAGAGAGTGCACACAGGAGGGGAGGTAAAAGCAGGAGGGGAGCGTTCCAATGGGCAGTGTCTCTGAGACCTCCCCCTTGCCCTCATGTTGCATCTTGAGGCACATCTGGTGATCTTTGTCTAAAAAAGGGTGAGAGTTGGGCAGTCTGGACATGTTGGACCTTGTTGATGTCTACAAAGTGTTTCTAAGGAGAGAGAGTTAGGGGTATGAAAAGAGGAGGTTTCAAAACATTTTGTGTTCTCTTAGAGCAAGTTTTAAAGTTTTACCATTAAACAGCATAACATGCAGCACTGACATGGCTGTGGGGGTTGTAAGCATAGAAATACTTGTATTTATAAGAAAACATGTATGCTAGTATGGTAAAAGCAGTTGTGCAACATGTTTAAAGAGGATGCAGCAGGGAGGGGGAGCTTAGTGGCAATGACCCGTGCAAAATGAAGGTATGTGCTGTGTCTGAGAGAAAGGGGCCTCTTGTCACTTTTCTTCATGTTTTCTCACTGGGTTTTACTTCTCACTTATCTACCAAGACGTGGCTACTTAAAAACTAGGACAGCCTTTCCTCTATTGCCCCAACCACCACTCCAACACCTCTTTTCTCAAGGTTTTTTTATTGCCTTTCTACGTTCCATTCTCTTTGCACTGCTCTGAAATGAGGGAAAGAATGCTAAGCCCGTACAAATCTCAGTCATTATTAGTTTTACAGGAGCGGGGCTCATGTCACCAAAGTGGGGGTGGGGGCCAGAGAAAAGCGAGAGCAGAATGAGGGAATGTAGTGACAGTCGGAGAGGGCAGGGATTTTTTCCAGATGAAGGGGAGCGTGAATAATTCAGTCAAGAGAACATGTTCATGCAGAAGTTTCTCCTCTGTTATGGTAATAAAGATTTTCAGAGGACCCGTCATTAACTTAGGCCACCTTAATATCCAGTTGCTACCAACATTAAGTCCTATGTTGCTACAGTCTTTTTAATGGAACGTGCTGTAGCTAACAATTATTTTATATTGCCAACTCTAAAGGGGTTAAGTTGAGTAAACATATTTTAGAATAACCTGTAAAGGTCAATGAGAACAAAGATTGAAAATGTTCCATCCCTAGAAAATAGAGATTGCGAGTCATTATGTGCCATATTTCGATAAAACATCAAAGAGAACCACTTTTTTTTTTTTTTTTTTACCTTAAACTAATGTCTGGTTCATAGACTTTTCATCAATAACTGTTTAAGTGAGGTTCATTTCGGGGGGGATAACTGGGAAGTCATCTTGCTTGAAGACTTAAAAGGAGGAAACTTCAGGAACTTAGACCACCAGGATAAAACTACCAGTGAAGAGAAGAGGGTAAGAGAGGTGAGAATTGGTTGAAGGTAAGGGAGGGCGGGGCTTGAGAGAAAGTGAAAGGTAAGTTGAGTAAAAGTAGACTTCTGGGTAATTAGAGGTGTGGTCCTCTTCTTATTCCTACGTTAACATATTACCTTCATTTTTGTGACGGGTTGGTTTGATGATGTGATTGTTCATTTTTTTTTTTTATTCAGCACCCTGGAAATTAGAAAGCCAAGTTTGTGAGACAGCAAAAGGTGCTGCAATCATATAAAGCACTTTGCATGCAAAACACTATGTGAGCAGGAAAAGTGATGCTTATCACCCAGAATACACCATGCCAGCAGTGAACTACTGGGTGTCTGGAACATGATGTGTTGATTCTCTGCTTATGTGGGGAAAGAAAACTGGTCAGAGTTGATGAGAATCTGATGGCAAAATATGGGGAAAATACTGGAAGTAAACCTGTGAGACCTGAGCCTGATATGGATGTTAACCTTCCAGCAGGACAGACATCCTGGATGGTTTAGATTGGAGCAGATCCAATGGCAAAATCAAAGGCCAGACTAAAACCCAAATATATCACGCTCAGAACTGAAGGATCCGGTATTCAAGGCAGAAAAACAGATTTCCCAGAAGTTTTATTGAGAACAGAATTGGGGTGGATGACGTCGGTGTATAAGGCAGGAACCTCTCCGGGTGGACACAGCGGGTTACTGACCCTGTCTTTCTGGAAGTGGATGATCACAAACATGTGAGTCACTAACCTGGTCTTATAGTTCAGTCTGAGTTCAGAGGTAGAGGATGGTTCCAGCTGGCTGGCAGCCAACGCTAGAATAAATCTCACCAACAGCTTGAAAGAATCTGGCACTGATGACTGGTCTGTAGGCTGGTAATCCATGTGAATCAGATGAGCAGATAGTGACAACTAAGCGAAGCAGGTGTGTGGAATGAATAATCAAACCAGGCATCAGTGCTGAGATCATGACAAAAGGAGAATCCATGGCAGATTTTCATAAACAACAAAAAAAGAAAAAACAATAATAAAACGAAATAAAAACCCTACTTTAATTTTCCATTGTTATTGATAAAATTAAGTAAACTAAAAGCCAGATCATCTAAAAAAAAATATTTTTTTTAATGGAGATTTATTTTAAATATCAGGTGCTTCATAACAAGCAAGGGCTTTCGCTTGAGGAAATCACAAGACAGGAGTGGCAGTTATATCCATCTTGTTATATTGTAGAGGAAGGGATTTTATTTGCCCAGTTCACAGCAGCAGACTGCATGCAGACATCCCAGACACTCTCTCAAATACCTCATTTAATATCCTGTCTGGTATTCACTGGAGACAATGCTAAAATCTCCAGCTTATGAGCAGGATGTGAGCAGATGTGGGGCAGCCAGCCTCATACAGCTGAACAAAAGATTGTATTGGGTCTTGACAAATATCCCTTTCACCCTCAGACACAGATACGTGTTTAACTATAAATTTCAGCCAGATTTAAACTAGTTTGTGTGACAAACAGGCACAGATTTGAGTATGAAGAAAAGGAACACCTCAGAGATAAAAGACTGCTTGTGGAGAATCAAGCTGCTCACAGATATCAAACATGAAAGCTTAGATTTATTTCTTATGACATGTCCTCTTTAGAGGAAAAGTCACATCATAGCTTTCTCTCTTGGAAGAAAATGCCTGAATGTCTCAGGGGGCCTCACATCATTCTCTAAATTAATTCCAGTCTGATTAGGGTGTAGCAGTTGGTAGATGTCCAAATACAGATCTCCCTTAGAGAACATGGCTGTTTCTCAGTAATAATGGATGAAGAGCAGTAAGTCATATATATATATAGCAGGTGTTAAGAGCTCTTATATGAGAGCAATGGGATGTCTGGGTGAGTTTGCAACTGTATCAAAAAGAAATCTAGGATTATTTTTTATTCTCCTCTATTAATAAGGAGAAATATGCTGCTTTTGCATTACAAAAGATTGTCTTATACAGCAGTAAACATTTTTTCCTGACTGGGTAGGATTCCTGTATAGAGATGTAGAGTTTCCTAGCATTTTGGTTCAAAGTTTCGCAGCTCTGCATCAAACCAGGGAGCCAGCTTTCTATTTTTC
The DNA here is from genome assembly GCF_000732505.1 of Cyprinodon variegatus. Lineage (NCBI taxonomy): Eukaryota > Metazoa > Chordata > Actinopteri > Cyprinodontiformes > Cyprinodontidae > Cyprinodon > Cyprinodon variegatus. The sequence continues at coordinate 1,561,636 of NW_015150550.1, read as the reverse complement.
TTTTTCATAGGGGCTACATTGTCTAAGTCAGTACACAGAGAACTAAAAACCCTATCAACATAACCATCAACCTGTGAAGGGGAATAAACTAAACTTTTGCCCTCTGCAGCAGAAGAGATAGTAAAATAGATTATTTAAAATAATAGCTGCATTATCTGATAATGATCTGCTAAAGAGAAACCTTCGTTTGGGGGATGAGAACTGTGTTAAAGTAATTCTGAAAGTTATAAAAAAATGGACAGAGAGGACAAGGTTGTGAGGAAATACTGCTATTTCTTCACTTTCAATGTCATATGCCAGCACAAGGTCCAAAGTATGAAGATGAGAATGTGTGGGAATACTCACATTTTAAACAAAGCCAATAACATATAAGATAGCATTTAAAACTATACCTAAGGTATCACTTTCAATGTCAGCATGGATGTCTATTGATCCATCAATCTAACAATTCAGAGTAAGGACCTGGAGGACTATACAAAGTTACAAAAAGAAGAGGTTGTGTTGCAATTTGGATGAGGGAAACAAAAGGTTACATTTTTAAAAACATTGTAATAATCAATTAGGTTTTGGTGTAATCAGTAAGTCTGACTGAACAATTCTTGCCACTCCTCCTCCCCAAGAATTTCTGGGTATGTGAAAATTTTATTTACTAGAGGGTATTGCCTCATTTATACTTACATACAGTAATCCTCTTGCTGCAGGCACGTTTCTGTAAGACAACATAAATGATTGATCATTACAAATCAAGTCATTAAACTGAATTTTTGAAGAAAGAGATGTGATGTTAAATTAACCACATTTAATTTCATACTTTCATACGAAGTGGAATGGATACCATCCATTTAAATAAGACCAGGTTCTCCCGTAAAACAATTTTTGAATGTAGCCCAAATCAGGACACCACCTAGACAACCTGTGGTTGAATGATGACATGCGGCTAAACATGGTCTCTGGTCAGATCAGGCTGGGGAACAGAGAGTGCGGCATTATTTTGGCAAAACTACACACCAGAGCAAGACTAATTTTAGTGACCTCCGATCGGCGTAATCAGGTGTCATTACTGCCAGCATGGCCCCCAGCAAACAGTTGACTATAGTCCCTGGTGGCTCTAATGCCACATTCGCTATGATCACTCCTATGAACAGTTTATTAACTTCAAATTCACTTAAAATGTCAAAACCTGCCAGCAATATGTTCAGTTTTATCATCCTGGTGCCAGCAGTTTGTACCACATACCTGAACAATTTTAAAATCTACATCCAGTCACTACAAACAGTGGGGGAAAATCCCCAAGAGGCAACCTAGTCTGAGGCAACTGCTGCTGGGGATTCTAAATGACAGCGCACTGCCGGTATGCAGGGATTCGCACGGCTCTGACGCGAAAAAATATTTTAAGGCAGGATCGTAATCTTGAGGAAATGACTGCACAGACAATGTTTTGAGGTGGACTTTCTTGCTTAAAAATATATTAAAACTAATTTTTATCAACATATCACAGCAAATATAGCAAAAAAACTCTCTGCCATTGAAGACAGGAACAGCACAAGCATCAGACGCATCTGTACAGAATTTAGTGGGTGCGCTTCAAGAGCATCAAAGGTACATTTGATGCACGTCTCCCCTTACTGCGTACAAGCATCAAAGGTGAAGCAACAGGCACTTTTTTGCTTCTAAATTCGCGTTCAGTGTGAACGCAGCATTACTTCTGGAGGTTCAATAGCCCGAATGCATGAAGCTGTCACACCTGCAGTTCTTAGCTCACGTTTCAGATTGTTGTTAATGATAAGAAACTGTGAATGTTTTAAGGAAACTCAACTCCAAAGCAATGAGTGGTATTGTTTATTTATCCAGGCAAAATTGACAATATAGGAACCAGAAACCAACAATCTGCCGTAAAGACAAGTTGCATTTGGTGCTGCTACTTCACTCACATACTCACCTTACTAGAATCGTCTCATGTGGCGCTGCTACTGAGGTTAGGATGAACGAGTTCTGTTAGCAGGAATCAGAGGTAAACCTTATATTTTAGACATTGATTGGATGGAATCAACGGAGATTAACATTTTGTGTAAGAGTAAGACTTTAGCTGCCAGATACAAAGGATATTTAATACCGAAGTGGGAGACTGAAATTGATTTCTGCCTCTGGGCTGTTTTTAGGGAAAAGTCATTTTTATATGCAATTACTGCATTACTAACTAAAAATCCCTGAAAATCTTTAAATCTAGCAGTTAAAACAAGGCTAAGTTTCTTCTTTTTGCAAGCAATAAACATTTCTTCGTCTCTTAAAATCTCATTAGGCAGTTTCATTAACTCATGTTATGCAAGGTTTGTTTTTGCAAAGTGGCAGAGAAAATTCTCTCTTAAACTAACTTTATCAGTGCAAAGAAGTTTTCCAAAGTGTAAACAAAGGTAAAGAAATAGAGGTAATTCTGGTTATGTAAAGTTTTTTTAGGTGTGTGTGAGATTTGGCAGTACTGTAATCTTGATCAGTTCAAGATGGAACAGCTGTTTTAAAATCTTTGCCCAAGGGGTTCAAGGATAAAAGAACAAAAAAAAAAGGGCTGTCTGTAGAATGCGGGGAATTATATCATATCTATATCTATCTAAATTCCTATAGAGATGATGCATTCATTCAGAGCAAACAACTTTGGTGCATTTTCTAGCATAAAATCTATACAGTGTAGTTTTCAGATAGATGGGTAAAACCATTTCTTAGAAAAGTCTTGAGTTGATATTAAGCTGGCAGCCGCACACTAAACACAGGATTCAGGTTTTCACATTCTTGAACCTTTTAACCATGTTTGTCTCTGGTTATTTATTTTAGCCCTGAAAAATCATCCAAGAACCCCCAAGAACACAAATATTTTCAGAGTGAGTCTTTATAAGCCACTCAGATCAACAACAGTTGTGTTTGAAACAGCAGGGCTACTCTGTGGAGGTGGTCTGCTTGTTGTTACTCCAAACCACTTGCTGCTGAATTTATCGGTTCTCATTCCCTCTTGTGGTTTGTTTGTAATTTGTGGCTCATTCTTGTTTATCCTTAAAAGGCCTCAGCCAGCACTATACCAAGCTAGCTCTGAGAGTTTTCCCTGGATACAGAGCTGTTTTTACTAATGCTTGACTGTCCCTACCTTTTCAGATATGGACTTGCCTTCTTGTGATGTTATACCAAGTTTTTTTTCTGACTAGCTCTCCTATTCCTCTTTTTTCTTGGGCTAGAATTTCCAATAAACCTTCCTTTATTCCTCTTCATGCACCTCTAACCTCTCTCATAATGTCTACAGCTACCTTTGAACTTAGGTGGTGTGTAAAATTCCTCTGTTTAAGCCTGAGGGCTAGGCAAAATGAGCAACCCTTTCAGCTTTCTTTCATGGTGAGCATCAGCTTTGGGGTTTTAGTTTGGGTCAGAATGACTTCAGGGAGTTTCAGTAAGTCCAGTCAAACATCAAAGAAAGAAAATTGGCTTTCCCCTGTATCAGAACTCATATTGTAAGTGGGGAATATTTCTGATCCTTGCAGCTTATCTGATGTTTTAGCACACATCCCAAAGAAAAATGTTTATATATATATTCAAATACTAGAGTACACAGTTTTCATAATCAGAGTAACATCAGTCATATCTATATTTTTTTCATATTTATTTATGGGAATCTCTCGTTTTATTCTTCTGTTCACTTCCCTTTCCCTGTGGATTTGGTCAGTTAGGTTCTTTCTAGGGCTCTCATTTATAAAGCTTCCATGTGTACAGAACTGAAACTTCAAAAACCACTTTCCATGCAAAATTTGTGATTTATCAAAAAACAATCTCCAACCCATGCCTACAAGGTATACTCCGAGGGTGAGGTGTGGAATTAAAGTCAGATTGATTGTATTGAAATACCTCTTAGAAATTTAATTTCACTACATGTGATTGTCATCTAACTGTTGTTTCGACTTTATCAGATTCAAAATTGCAGTGCTGGGATTTGTAAAGCAAAAGAGTTTGCTGCTCATGTGAGCATGGCTAAATATTGATATACATACATTTTTAGTATTGATCCTACACACTAATAAGAACATAGCTGTGTATTAGCCTAGGAAAAGAAAATTGGAAGAGGTAAAGCAAAAAAAAAAAAACCATATTAGACATGGTTTGGTCCCACTGTGAGTTGCAAAGAGCCTTATGTAAACCACAACATACTACAGACAAATAGATTTCACACAAGAGCATTCAGATGTCAAACAAAGTCACAAAACACTTGAGATTGTTTGTTTTGATTTTTGTCTTGTTTTTTACGTTAGCCAAAAATAAAATCATCATCAGATTAGAGTTCAAAGTACCTAAAGTTTGGAGATGAAGAAGAGCTTTTAGACTAATCAGGGACCAAACATTGCACTAGGAATTTGAGTTAGTTAGTTACCGTAGTTAATTAGTTAGTTAGTAGTGCTGAGGAGTAAGGAGCTCTTCCTCTCATTGTTTTGCGGTTTGCAAGAAACTTAAGGTTTTCATTACCAACACCTGCTGTGGTGTAGGTAGTGGTAATTCACCTGCACCTCTTTTATTATATATATATTTTTTTATATCTCCCATATTCCAATATCACATGTACTTTTGTTTGATTCTCTCTACAAAAGTGATATCTCCTGTATAAAGTTTGTCTATTTTAAACAGTGTTCAATTAAGTCCAGTGTGACCTAAAATAAAATTTTCTAAATAATGCATCTTCTCTTTTGTTTCTACTTCTTTCTTTGTTATCTCTCCCTTTGGAATCTTATAATTCAATCTTTTTTGCCTTTTATTCCATTCCATTCTTCTTTTATTCTTGCTTATAATCCTTCTTGCCTCTGATTTGTTATTTAGTCTAAAGTTGATTTTTCCTGCTGTTGCTCTTTTCACTACTTTATCTAGTATTTCATATCCCACAATCCCAGTGTTTCTGGCACTACAAGAACATAACTTGTAAACCCATCTTCAGAATTCTAAACATTGATTGGTGTATAAAGTGTCTGATAAGCTTTCTGAATGACTGAGCTGTAGACTGTTAAATGCTGAGCTTGAATCTGAATGTTATTGTTCTGTTTATACTTCTTCCATCTACTACAGAATTGATGATGCAATTTCCCCAGTCAGTGCTGACAATCCATTAGTTAATTGTGTCCCTATTTGAAATTCTGGTATTGTAAGAGCAACTGGTATTTTCCAAGCTAAAATAACTGATGCATCTGTGTTGATCTAAATATACTTAGGCTACCAAAGATATTTACTGTGTGTATAGTTCTAAGAATTGCAACATAAGATGTTATGAAACACTGTTAATAACAATAAAAGACTGTCCCAAATAATCCATAACTAAAAACACAAAGACCAAACGTATCTGACAGAATCTTTGCAGTGAGGTGGAGATACAGATAATGATAGGGAGGCAATACAGCTACTTGTCTTTTGTTGAAAATGTGTAATCAGAAAAAAATATCCTCTTGCTTAAAGGAAGTTACATTTCATTTTAAATCTCTGGGAGGTCTCATCATCCTGGGTTAAACTGTAGATCTGATGAATCAGGTTCACCGAGGTATACATGTTCTTACTTTTGTTTAAACAGGGTAAGACCTCTTCCCAGGGCCCCCTGACATGTTTACTGTCTCTGTGTGGGAATGTTGGTGCGTCTGAGGGTGGTTTTTATGCAAAGCCTTATGGAAACATGGATCTTGTCTTTGTTCCGGTCCAATAAATCAAACCCTTGAAAGGCTTTTATGCGGTTCTCTTTAGCAGTGAGCTCGTAGGCTTTATGATGAATCAGATGGGTTGTGTTGGAGTGTACAGCTTGTGTTTGTGTGTGTGTGCGCAAGGAGAACTACTGTCTGTAAACCGACTGACAGAGCTTGTAATTGGAAGAGTGATGAGTTTATTTTTTCAACTTTGTTTACATCTGTTCTTTTGCAATGATAAACATGTTCTCTTGGTGCCTCTGATTGGTTCAGACTGATGAACGTTTATTGATAGTTGTAAAAACATTCAGCCTGAATTGCAGAAATGGCTGTGTGGTGCTGTTGGTGTGGAGACAGAACCATGTCTACTGCCAGACTGCGCTGTTAGACATGGGGGAACACAAAGACAATTTGTCAAAATGGACCTCCCTCTTCAACTCTAGATAGAGCGATACAGTTCTGATGCTGAATTCAGAACAAGATTGCTACAAAACAAACTTTAAGATTCTCTCTGAGTCTACAGGAGTCGTGTTACTCAGACAACTCAGACTTACAAATAGACGTTAAACTTTATGTTTGGAAAAGGTTTTGAAATTGTGAAAATGTCTCAGAATTATTTTGAAAGGATATAATTCAAGACAATACTGCAAAGCAGCTGGCAAAAAGTAACTTTCTAAAAAACCTTTTTTTTCCTCCTTTTTTATTTGACCTCAGAGAAAGAATATGTTAGAGTACTGATGCACAGATATGGATCTATCAGTGCACATTTATGGG
>NW_015150550.1:1552356-1553464 GCF_000732505.1 Cyprinodon variegatus | reverse complement strand
CTCAATTCACATGGAGTTTGGAACCCCGTAACGATAAGTTGTCATTACTGTGTTTTTTTTTTGCCTGGTTCATTGAAAGGTGCTTGTTTACATTAGATCTAAGCAGGTGTTATTAGCCTGAAAATGACAGCACCACTCTACTTGCATCCACCCCAACGGTTATTTGAACCAACAAAATTTGGCTTCTGGTATCGTTCTGAACAGTACATTTTGAAAGTTTTGGTCAATTTCTAAAAGACTGGGAGTTACAGGAGAGGGATTTCTTTAAAAGCAGAATTTTAACACATTCCAGGACTGATCTCTTTAATACGTCGCATTTTCTCCTGCTACATTACAAGTAGTTTGAAAAGTTGATTAGGAGTAGTATTGGGCATGGTAGGACATTGCAGTGGACACATATGTAATGAGAAAAATACAAGAGCTGCTGTAAATGTCACTGCTCATATTTGAGCAGGCTTAAATCTGGCATAAGAGATTGACGGTAAATGCCAGTTTATAGCAGAGGGTGGTTTCAGAGCACTGACCTCTGGGTTACCGGCCCAGCACGCTTCGGCTGAAATCCAGCTGACAAAAAGTAACTTTCCAAAAAACCTTTATTTTCCTCCTTTTTTATTTAACCTCAAAGAATATGTTAGAGTACTGATGCACAGATATGGATCTATCAGTGCACATTTATAGGAAGGTGAAAGTCAAAGAAGAGCTGCTAAAATATTTTCAGAAAATTGTCTGACTACGGATCATAAGACTCTAGGTTCGACTCCTGGCTAGCTCATCTTCTTATTGTCATTGTCTTACTTTTTTTTCCAAGTCAGTTGGTCAATCACTCGCAAACTCGTAAAGCAGAGGCAGCTTGAAATCCAAACCCCATATGAGTAGAAAAGGCACGAAAATCCCCTCATTGGTGATTGATGCAGGTCACAGTCAGGACTTGCTGACTCTAAAATGATCTACTGCAATCGAGTTTTGCTGTTTGAAAACCTTTACCTTCTCTTGAATTTGCTTCAAAGTTCAAAACTAATGAAGGGATAAGTTCCACACTTTTAAACTTTTTGGGAAGGTCCTTTCTGCACAGCTCAATTCACATGGAGTTTGGAACCCCGTAACGATA
>NW_015150550.1:1536317-1552269 GCF_000732505.1 Cyprinodon variegatus | reverse complement strand
CAAAAATCCCCTCATTCGTGATTGATGCAAGTGACATGCAGGACTTGCAGACTCCAAAAACATCTAAAATGATCTACTGCAATCGAGTTTTGCCGTTTGAAAACCTTTACCTTCTCTTGAAGGGGATTCAAAGTTCAAAAATCCCCTCATTGGCGATTGATGCAAGTGGCATGCAGGACTTGCTGACTCCAAAAACACCTAAAATGATCTACTGCAATCGAGTTTTGCCGTTTGAAAACCTTTACCTTCTCTTGAAGGGGCTTCATGGTTCAAAACTAGTGAAGGGATAAGTTCCACACTTTTAAACTTTTTGGGAAGGTCCTTTCTGCACAGCTCAATTCACATGGAGTTTGGAACCCGTAACGATAAGTTGTCATTACTGTGATTTTTTTGCCTGGTTCATTGAAAGATGCTTGTTTACATCAGATCTAAACAGGTGTTATTAGCCTGAAACTGACAGCACCACTCTACTTGCATCCACCCCAACGGTTATTTGAACCAACAAAATCTGGCTTCTGGCATCGTTCTGAACAGTACATTTTTGAAAGTTCTGTAAAATTTCTAAAAGACTGGGAGTTACAGGAGAGGGATTTCTTTAAAAGCAGAATTTTAACGCATTCCAGTACTGATCTCTTTAAAACATCGCATTTTCTCCTCTTACATTACAAGTAGTTTGAAAAGTTGATTAGGAGTATTGGCGATGGTAGGACATTGCAGTCGAGACATATGTAATGAGAAAGGCCCAAACCTGGCATAAGAGATTGACAGTAAATGCCAGTTTATAGCAGAGGGTGGTTTCAGAGCACTCACCTCTGGGTTATGGGCCCAGTACGCTTCCGCTGTGCCCAACAGGAAGAAACCTCCAGCAGAACCAGGCTCAGTGTGAGCGGCCTTCTGCTCTGGCCGACTGGGGTTTTAAAATAAATAATTGCCCGAAATTTTTTTTGCTCGCATGCTTTGCGCTCACATTTTATGAGGTGCCCCATTGTACCTCTGTATAGTATTGGGTCAGCTGACGCCCCTGGCCACACCATGCCCCATACATGCACACTCCATCATGGACTTGGATAAACTTTAGTATATCCTACTGTAAAATGAGGTGACTGTAAAGAGTAAACTGAAACTTATTGGCTTATTTTTCCGACTAATCCAATCAGCTCTCTGACAACCAGTCGCCTGGAGCGCTGGTTGATCAGAGCATCGCTTTGCACAGATACGCTGCACAGATTTCACAGTAACCTCCTCCTCACACCCGCTCTCTCTTGTTGTGTCTGCGCAATCGCATTCTTTCTAATCCGCACATGATGCATGAATTATTGTATTACCTGCCCTCTCTCACTCGCATTAAAAATACACCACCTCACATAGTCTATAATCCGGGATAATTTATCCGACTCGCGGGCATCCGTAACTATCTATATCAGGGAGGATCCCGGAACTTCCGGGAGACTTGGGATGCCTAAAGCTCAGTTTTCTTTGGCACAAAACTTTTAACCACTGTATCTGATTTGAATTGGCTCTATATAATGCCTTAAAAATATTCTGACTCACGGCTAACATGGTTAATTGAGTAATTCCAATGTTGTATTCATAAATGCTGCAATACCAGCAGGCTTACACTAGATGGAGCCAGATACAAGTTTTAGACTTAAGTAAGCCACCGTTTATACTTTGTACTAGACATGAAGCCACAAAGAAAATACCACATTTAGAAAAATGGTATCATTTTAATAAAATGAGCAATAAACAAACAATGACTCTTCTTCATAAAACAGCTTCAGGTAAGTTCAGTTCTACAAGACAAGCAAGGAGGTTTGTTTACAAAACTACTGACAGAGAAACAAGGATGAAATTAGAATTTACTTTAAGAAACCATTCTTTTAATCCTTTTACAGAAAAGTAAGGTTTGTGTTTGGTTGATTATTTTATTATAACAACACTGTAATGCATTCTCCCGATTCATATTTCAAAACTGATAATACAGAGATGATCCTGCAGATTATGTTTTACATGACCTAATTCACTAAGCTCTAACCTCTCGTACCCTTACACTGGATGATACTTGGATTCAGGTTGGATCTGAACACACAGTATGAACCACAGACAGTGTTTTTATCATAGCTGGCTATTTTCCTTCTGCAGGGACACTTTGACTCAGTCTTTTCTATTTCTGATCATTGTTTGTAGCTGTGACTGTTCCCTGATCCCGTCTGCTCATCTGATGGAGAATTAGAAGGAACAGCGCAGAGACAATGAGAGCCACTCCAGACATCAGGAAGCCTGTGCCATAATTATCCATCTTGTCAATGAAGAAACCTAAAGAGAAAGTGGGAAAGTTTGATTATAAAGACTTTATTGTATGAAGTAATTAACAAGAATTTACTGTATTTTTAATGTAAACCTTCAATGCACCCTGACTGTCCAAAATAAAGCTATATATACCCACTGCATATTATTACAAATAAGCAGGAAGAGACCATTCAATGATTAAGAGGAATGAAAATCAGGCAACATCAGCTTCATAAAAGTTTTAAACTGGTTTGATAGCATGCCTTTAAAGTAAAAGAAGTCCTGTAAAATATTAGTGAATAAGTTAGAAATAACTTCTGTGTCAGGCAAAGTTGAAAAATAGGTTCTAGCCTTTATGATCAGATTAGTTTTAACCCAAATGAAAAAAATCTCCAACCATGCAGAGAAACCTAAAATGTAAAACTATGATAATAAATCTTAAAATAAAGATGCATAAAAAAAAAAAAAAATTTAAATCATCCTATGAAATAAGTTTATCTTATATCCACTGTACTAAACTGATCATTTTGGAACCTATGATTACAGAGCAGGTGCCTGTTGCAAAGTGCAATTTTAAATCATTATGTTCCTCCAGTGTGTAATGTGCTGCTGAAAGGTTGTCATCATCTCCTGTATTTCTGATCTGACTCATAATGATCACATACCCCTGCAGCAGTTTCTAACTAGCAGAGGGAAACATGGATCCTCTGCCAGTTGGTGAATCCTGTAGTGTGTGTCCCACAGTCACATTTCAGGAGCTCAAATTACTGTCATTCCCTGATTTTTGCTCAGCCTTCTCAGAAATCCATACGTCATATCACATTAACCATGCAAATGAAAAATGTAAGAGTTGTGTAATTTCCCACGCTAGAGTACTCCAATCTGGATGGGACCTGAGATAGAAGTATGTTTGCAGGAATGCCTGTTTAAAACAGGCTCTAACTATTTTTCTTACCGGTATTTTGTTTATTTTAGTTTTTTTAGGATCGTGCATCAGGGTGCTTCTTTAACAATGTTCAAATAGTTTCTAGTCCTTTAGGCAGGACTCATAGGAAGGAGAAGTGTGTGTACATATAGTTGATAAAAAAAACTATTTTCCTTGAAAATATACACTTGATATATTTAAAACAAGTAAAATTTAAAATCATTGACTCTATTATGTTTAGACTATATTTAGTCTAAACATCAAGGCTTTGTAGACATATTTGCTTCAATATACGCTCCCTTTTTATAACATCAAAACAACTTAATGTTGTTTTACATCACATTTCATATTATCCAATTGTTTCTGCTTCACATTTTTGCAAGTTTTCAAAAAAAAAAAAAAAATTTTTTTTCAAATAAAGGAATGGATTTGCCTTTTTGTCTCTGATGTTGTCTGAAACCATAAGATCTTAGCTGTTTCAGCAAACTGTATGAAGCAGAATATAAAAAGAGCCTCTGAAGAAAAAAGTCAGTTGGAAAGAAAATTCATTTAGCAGCTTGAAGGGATCTTTATAAAACCAACAGCCGTGAAATTAGAATAGCAGCTTTTGATGATTTAAAACTAGGATCTGGATCTGGATATTTGACAAGATCATGAATTGAAAGTTGCTACTGCATATCAGAGCTGTGTAAGGATCGAGTTCCCCCACCACCACCCAAAAACACACACAGACATTCAAAACCTTTTCTTTCCTAAGTTATCAGAATAATTGAGATATTATATAAAACATCTGTTTTTGAAAAAAATGCAAAGATACAGCTGAGGCAAAATTATTTATATCCATTTAGATTTAGATAAAGTTATTTTAATTCAACTAAGAGTTGTGTCTCTGATGGTAGAAAAGACAAGCAGCTCTCAAAACATATAAACAGGAATAACTTAAAAATATAAAACTGATAAATTTGCATATAAATATGCTTGAACTGTGAATAGTTGAATTATTAGTTGTAGATGGATGGAAAGACTGTAATGATGCCCTTTTCCCATTAACTGGACTTAAAATTAAGCATGTAAAATATGTTGGAGTTACGGTGATCCAGAACCGGTATCCATGTACAGGCACATGCACTGTGCAGGATTTGATATGTTGACAAACGGTCATATGAAAAGAACAGCAGACAACACCCAGACATGTTAACTATTACAGCTTACCAGCAATTGGTGGTCCAAGCAGGCCTCCGCTGCTGCGTATGAGCATGAAAAACCCCAGAGCACTTCCAAGTTTTTCCACCCCTACAATCTCAGGCAGCACCGTGATGTGGATGGCGACTGTGGCGCCATAAACCAGGCCGTGAGCGGCACTGAAAGCAACCAGCTGTGAGAAAGTTGACGCCAGAGGACATAGGAGTAAAACGGTACCGAGCAGAATCACTGTCACCGTCAGCTGCTGGACCTGGTCAGAGTAGACAGAATAGAAACATTAAATAATATAAAAACATATATACACTACTGTGAAAATCAGTACCATCTGACAGATTTACTCTGTTTCTGTGTGTGTAGTGTAGTACCATAAGGGCAAACATACCGTCTTAATGAGTCTCAGGTTTGCCACCCAACCGAAGAACACTCGTCCAAAGAGGTCCAACACTGCAGAGATGGACATGAGGGCAGCTGCCTGGTATTCTTTGATGCCTTTACTGCGGGCATATGGAACCAGGAACAGAGATGGAGCGAAGAACCCCAGTGCAGCAAACACCCCGAACATGGAGTAAACCATGAACCTGCCATTTGTGATGAGCGTGTAATCCACATAGTTTTGAATTCCAGTCCTTAGTTTGCAGCTTTTTGGATTCCTTGTAGAGTTTTTGGTCAAACTAGACGTCTCATCAGGAACTTCAACATTGATAGTTTCCTGATCAGACATTTCCATTATGTTAAGTTCACTTTCTACTCGAAAGTTAAGCTTGGTTTCATCCAAGCCCTTCTTTAGGGGGCTTCCCTCCTCCTCTCTGACCTTATGAGCGTGTCTTAAAGTTCTCAGAGGCCTGAGCAGCATACCACAAACACACAGGTGGAGTTGCAGTCCCCCCAGGATTAGCAAAGCTCCCCGCCAAGAGAAACTGTCGATCAACAGCTGGAACAGAGGGGTGAGGCTGAAGGTAAGAATGCATTCTCCAGCACTTGCCAAGGCGTTTGCCATGGGACGCCTCTTCTCAAAGTACATTCCCAGCATGGTTACTGTTGGGGTCCAGGTTAACGCATAGCCGAAACCTGCCACAAACAAACAGATTAAAAGTAAAACCCATTCTTTGTTGTTTTTTTTTCTTACTGTTAGATTTGCTTAATTCACTCACCATTTAGAAAACCAACAGTGATGTAGAGTTCAGTCAGGTTACGGGCTAAGGATCCCAACCCAACTGCTGCACTGCATATGAGCCCACCCATGAAGACCACAGAGCGATGACTGAATCGTGCACTCAGAGCAGAGGCTATCGGGGCTGAATGGAAACACACAACACAGAGAAACATGCCATCATCCTGTCAAAGCAAACATTTACATTGAAAGATCCCTGCATTGAACATATAGAAAAATATGTTATAAAGTGGGTAATAGGGGGGGCTGAATACTAATGAAGGTATGGGGCATTGCAGGTTAACAAAACAATACCAAATGACCCCCATTCCAAAGGGGTGGACCTGTTCGTCCATTTTAATTTAGAAAAACAAGGCCTTGTAGGGCTACTGTATAAAGCCTCAAACTCAACGCTATTCCTGACATTTTGAATTGAAAAACCTTCTTAAATGGGAAGCGAAACGTTTTCAAACTTGGAAACAGTGCAAAAAGTCCAGTGTATTGTTGTTTTTTTTATTTCTTTGGAACTCATGCCATGGTATTCCCTACATTTTGTTAGGTCTGTCACATAAACCCCTGTAAATAAAAATAATGTTTGTGTTTGGAATATTTTAGAATGTACAAAAATCTATGGGGCTGAAGAACTGAAACACACGTTTACTAAAAAGAGCTGACCAAAGCATCAATGGGGCCCCAAACAAAATTGGATTTTTAGGCTTTCTATTTTTGTCAATAATATCACTTGCTGCAAGCAACTGTCTGATGATCAGATCATTCAAACACCTACTGTAAACTCATTGCAGCCCTGGCAGTGATGTTTACTGACTCCTATTTTTTTACTGGTATGAAATTTATTCACAGTAAAGGTATTTGTTTATTACTTTTTGATTCCAACAGCAATAGCAATGTGCAAAAATAACCCATAGAGCAAGAACAGCAAACAAGTGAAAAAGCTTTGATAAATAATACACTGTAAAAACAGACATAATAAAATCAAACTTAGCTTTGTTTTCTAAGATAAATAAATCTGTCTTATCTAAGTTTATCTCAGGGATGTTTAAACAGCTCCTTCCTTGTCTGAGTATCAATCTGGCCCAATACAAAGATTTCTAAATGGTAAAAATGTGTTGATGTAAGAGATGCATTAGTGAATCACAAAACTGTATTTTGTTATCATATTTATATATAATAATTGTAAAAAAAAACAAAAACAAACACATCTTTTTGGGGGCCCCTTAGCTGCCTGGGGCCCCAAGCAGTCACATATTTCGTTTTTTGCCCCTCCTGTCCAAGCATGTTTAAAGAGACATTGTTCTCTAATTTTTTATGTTTATTTTTAAAAAGCCCTCTAGAAGGAAAACCAGAGGTTGGTGGATTGTTACCTGCAATGTGAATCGTGGCCACTGTGATAGAGGTGATCCATGAGGTCCCTGCTGCTGTGGTTTCAAAGTACTGATGGATCTCAACATAAAACACACCGAAGGACTTAACCACACCAAAGGTCAGGCCGAACACGAAGAAGCAGGAGACCAGGATAAACCAGGAGTAGCCTCCATCTGGGGCAACAGGCAGCTCTATGGATTCCTGCGTCTTCTGGGGCTTCTCTGGAGGGTCCATGTTGACCAGCAATAGTTTCCACTATACTTTGACAAATAAAGAAAGATAGAAAAGAGAAATTTAAAAAATATTTTGTGCAACAGTCAATAAATCTTAATCTAGTCAGACACAATCCTTCTCCTGCCATACTCCTGGCCCCATTCTATTTGTTTTGAAGGTTGCCATGTGTGTTTAGAGGATAGTTCCTTGCAAACTTTGAGGGTTAGCTCTTCCTAGCTCACAAACAGAGAGTGAGAAAGGCCATTAGCAGGGATATCTGACAACCACACTCACTAGCCAAAAGAAAGAGGACACCTTATCCAACAAGGCAGGCTGCAGAATACCAGACTATGCCAACTAGGTCTAATGGGTTCAGCGTGGAAACTTACCAAGGGTGTTATTTATAAATGCAACATGGAGTGTGAGGACTTATGACCATAAGTTAAATTTCACTTCTTTTTTTTTCATAAAGATACTTGTTTTTTTTTTTACATACAAGTGGAATATACCGGTACTAGAAATGTATTAAAAACCTTTCATTTAGAGTTCCATTTTGTATAAACATTGTACACAAGATCAACTAAACGATTAAAGATTTTTCCATATTTTGAAATAGATTCTAGTGTTTTCTGGCTATTTGAAAAAACAAACAAACAGAAAAACTCCTGCAGACATGAGGACAAATTCTCCCCAAACTGTGTGAGCTATCTGAATGGGTTTCCCTGATACTGGCATAAAAAGGTGCGGTTGATGGTATGTTTAGGGTGCAACAAAGAGCTGTTTGTTTCAGAAATATCTTCATGTTTAAACTAAAAACTTCCCCAGTGGCCCGATTAAAAACTCATTTACCGAGGGAGCACTTTGAAAACTTTGTAACATTGAAACTGTAGACATTGTATAAATTTAAATATACACAGTTTGTGACTTTTTACATTGTACCACACAAAATAAAAGAAAATAATGACAGTAACCAGAATCGCAAAGAAAAGGACAGCAAGAGGTAATCAGGGAGAAAGTTTAAAGAAGGGTCAGGTGTTAAAACAAAACTCCAAGGTTTGAAAATCTCCCAAAGCTCTGCTTAATCCATCATCTTTACATAGAGGGGGGTCAGAGAACCTGTAATCCTACCAAGAGTGGATGTCCATCTAGACTGAAAAGTTGAATGGGAGCATTAATCAGAGAAGTAGCAAAGAGAATCATGGTAACTCTGGAGGAGCTGTAGAGATCCATAGCTCAGGTGGATTCTATATAATTTGTAGAAGATTCCAGGAATCCAGCCTTTTCACAAAGGTTGAGATCTAAACTGAACACATCGTCAGGGTGTATTTGCTCTCTTTAATATTTGATTTTAATTGCTACTAGTGGAGCAAATGTTTTTTTTTTTTTTTTTCAAATAGAAAGTATTCCCGGATCATTGCTTCCACGTTCCTTTTATGTCTCCGCTCTGTTTGTTCAAACACATATTTTTGGTTGTAGTAGAATGTTGTTCTAACTGAGCCTTGTTCTGATTCTGCTGGAGGTTTTTTTCTGTTAAAGGGGAAATCTCTTCTCCTTTGTCAATAAATTAATGCTTGATAAAAGGGCTTACTGCAAACTCAATGACACAATGCAAGGTACTGTCTACTGGCACCGCATGCTCACCCAGGAGGAGTGATTATGTCAACGTTTCAGAGCAATCTACTGGTTGTCCTAAGAACGAAAACTTTATAATGAATTTGTCTAATGAGTTGATTGATTTAACTCTGTGAAGTGTCACAAGATGAAGTGCTGTGAGTTAGTGCTATTTCAATAAAATTGAATCATTAAACTACTGTAAACCACCCTTATCTTAATATGTGAAGATATTTTTTTTCATGTGCATGGGTGTATCAGTTGTAAAGCATGAAACTTTGTCAACTCTGCTTACTGTACGCTCTACTATTAACAACCTATTTACAGCCATGGTCAAATCACTGGTATCAGAAATGCAGCATGGCTGCCACAGTGTGAAAGATCATTGTAAAGCCAAAAATGTCTTTATTTAAGCTTAATGGCTCAACAGGCTTTACAGTAAGAAAGAGGCCCTTTAGAAATGTAAAGAGATTTTCATTTTATTAAGGGTAAGAAAATGAATATGATGAAGTTTCTCATTTGCCAATTTAAAAAACAGACATCAAACGGAGAGTTAAATAATCAGATTTATGTCAGTGTGCTTCTGTGCACACAAAAAGAACATACTACTGATCAACAAATAAAACCTTGTTGTGTGCACAGAATAATGTCCAATAACTAAGCATTTCTACTGTACGTTAACAAACATACTAAAATCGGATCTTAGTAACTGATTTCCAAACATGCATACAAGCCATGTCGTTACTTTACCTCCTGGGTTCATTCACTTAGAAGCCATCATGTTAGTCCAGCAGCCAGCTCTACAGGCTTGGTGTGATCTGAATGCAGCCTGTCCTGTACTGCTGACAGTGGCGATGTCCTTCACACAGCAGAGGCTGCAACATGTCATAACAGGCAGCAAAAGCCACATAAGATAAATGAAATGCTGTGCAAATAGTTGATGTAACACGTGAGTCTAGTCTGACCTTTGAAACCAATTTTCCCAGGATTCCTCAGCCTGTCGACATGATGGAGGCCAAAGTACCGCTGGATTCACAGTAAACTAGTGTGTGATTATGTCAGCGGTGAATTTGCTGCTTTCTCAGAGGATGGCGGAGGTTTGAAAGGAGATGTTATCGTGTCATAATTAACAGCTTGAGATCCCCTCCTGATTAGAGCCTGATCTCTTGATGTTGCCTTTTACATGGGAAGTTACAGCATTAAACAGAAAGATAGAAAAGGAAATAAATTATGTCTGTAATATGTAATCTAAAATGATTAGCTCAGCATGAAGATCTATCCTGTATTCAAAACACTTTAGAGCCATGTTTCTCAAACAATGATACAGATGGTAGCACTCAGGCTGGCTTAAGTGGTACTCTAGTAAAATGCTTGGATTGACTATTTATCAATCTAATCTGAAGTAAACCATGGTAAACTGAACTGTGACGTAAGCCCATACAGTTCAGAAGATGAACTGTTCATAGACGTTGATCTTTGCATCAGTCAAACACTACTTACAGCAGAGTTTGAGGTCATATTACTTCCACAGAGTTTTAGTTTTTAAACCAGGAAAAAAGGGTTACAATTATGCATTCTTTGTCACATGCTGAATCGTAAAAGAAATATATCGGAAGGCTGAATAAATGGAGCTGTAATCAGGAAAGAGGGATTAATTCTACTTAAAGTCCTTTAACAGATGTTGACCTCAGTCTATAAGAAAACTTGAGCTCTACTGAAGGAGAAGGTTGCAGATCATGATGTGATCTGTGATGTTTAAACATCTAATAGAGTTCTTTTTCATCTTGTTGGATGTCAACAGACCATACAAATGATGTCTCTTCTCATCAAGTATATGGATGAGCCAACATTCTTACATTCAGATAGATGGATCGATAGATAGACGCTCAGCAAATTCTTCCACAAAGGATCAACTTTCTTGTGTCTTTTTTTGGCTACATTGAGCTAGCAAAGTTGCTGTGGAGGTGTTTAAAATGGAATAAGGGTCTTGTTTTGAAACATTAACCTAGTAAGGCCAGTTTATATTCATTTACAAGACATTAACCCAACTCATGAACTTCCTGTTTTTGGGGTGCCTTAGGTCAGTGAACAGGCTGACAAAGTTTGGTGAGTGGCATTTTGTAACTAAAGGTTGTTGTGTTTAGAGGACCAAGGGCAAAGGGCTTGGGCAAAGTTTGGATTTAAACCTGAGTCAGCAAGCAGCTTCAAAGAACATCTGCTGGGTCACACATTGTTCCTTTTATGCTTAGTTGATCACATCAACTTTAAATTCCACACTACTGTCAGCACATTAGGAGCATATAAAAAAGTCTAAACAGCCCAATATAAAACACTGATGTCTCTCAATCTTCACCTTTATGTTCTCCAGGTTTTCACATCCAGAACCATTTCCCTCTCATAAACAAGTGTACCATGTGTCTATTACAGAAATGAAAGCAGGCTCCTGTTGAAAATGCTGTAATGGGGCATTTCTCCCCAAACTGTAGGGCAATCCAGTCCTGATATTGCTGCTGTTACCTTTTCACACTCGTATACCCACCACAGGAAACTGCCTATGTGTGAGCATATGACTTGGAATATTGCAGCATACAGTAGAACCAGGCTAGAGCAAGAGTTGGAGCAAGAGTTAAGCAATAATCCGAGCTGTTTTCGTATTTAATCTAACATCACAAGGACTCAGAGTTAAAACTGGCAGAATAATAGAGTTTGAAGGTCAACAGGATATAACAAAAAAAAATATGTCTCTCATTCAATACTGGCTTTGTATAAATAACAAAAATGACAACAGGTGAGATGATGATATTATTGAAATGCATCTCCGGAAGCATAGCTGGATTTAGATATTAGTGGTACTCAAAGCTTCACAAACCCCTGTTAAATGTCCAGATGCTAAGATAACAAGAAAAAACAGAGAAAACAAAAATAAAAAAAATAAATATAAATTTTTCACACCTGCTTGTCCGTCAGAGTCTTTGGGGATGAGGGATGCTTATCTCCAGTGGTCTTTGTTGGGGAATCACTTGACACACCTTAGATAACTAACTTATTGTGTGTTTAAAGTTAAATATATCATTGTATGTGTGGATTCTGTCCGGGTACCCTTTTACATAGGAATGACTGTTTTGTTGATTGTCAACTTTAAATTCCCCTTAGGTGTGAGTGTGTGGTTGTTTGTCAGTTTATTTAGCCAAACTCACCACTGATCAGTCTCAGAGGGGCAAATGTAAATGGGGCAAATGTTTCAATGGAGGAAATGTTTTATACAACTTTACATGAGTGTGTACATCATTGTACTCATACTTTTGATCAGTCAGTCACCTTTGACAGGTCTCTGATGCTTCACCTGGCAACATTTGACTACCTTGCTTTACAGAAGTTATCCAACTGTTGTAGATTCTCTGTAAGATCTAGACCCAAGTTCAGTACTAAATAATGTTCTGTTTTTTTATTCAGGTGAAGCTCTGCTGTTGTTGGTTAGGGTGGGCAAACTGAGAGTGATGTTCCTCTTATTTTTGGCTTTCCAGCACAAATCTGTAGAACTGGCAGGTAATATGAATTGTTCATAATATCATCGACACTGATAGAGACCCCACATTGATGCAACCCCATACCATGATTATGCTACCACCTTGTTACATACTGTTCCTTCAGTAAAGATCAGGCCTTTTTAATGCTAAATATACCAAGCCTTTCTCTGTCCGCAGACCAAAACAGAATATTCAGAAGAAATTTTGTCTGTTTTAAACCTTAATCTTTCATCCAAACAGAGACTTTTTTTATACTCAGAACATAGGTTTACCAGAAACTGTTGCTGCTCAACATTCTCCCTGCTCCATCATAAGCTGTCATATGTGGACGCACTACATATATCCCATGTACCTTTTTCTGCCTTAGGCACATTCTTCTTCAACTGTTTGAGCTGATGTAACAGGTTAATTTCTCCACTGTGAGATCAATAAAGTCAATCAATCAATCAATCAATCAATCAATCAATCAATCAATCAATCAATCAATCAATCAATCAATCAATCTTCTGCCTCCTGTGGCACCAGTAGATTTATCAGATTATGGTAGCTGAATGATGTTTTGTGCTGCTGAGAACAGTGTGGTATATTTTTTTCTATTCTTCCTGTGATCAATTAAATCCATTCATTCCTTTGCAAACTCTATTAATTGATGGTTTTATTTGAATAATACAAACGATAAATGTTATAAAGCCCAATTTGTGCATATGCTTTTACTGATTTCAGGTTTGTAATGTAGGCCTTAACACCATCATTCAGACTTGGGTGAGTATATTGTTGAGTCCCACCATTTAGCCTTGTCAGAATATTACTGATATTTGTGTTTTCTTATCCCTTCCAGTTGTTTCTCAGTCCAAACAATGCTTCTTTTGCGTTTTACAAAGGGAATCTATCGCTGTTGTTTTCATTATATTCAGTGATTGTTGTCTTATTCAGAGAACACCTGCTGCTGTTTTCAGCTCATCTTTTCTTTTTTTTGTTATGTTTGACAAGTAGACAACTACAATGCATTTTCTGATTGTTGATATGTTAACATGATAGTGATAAAAGGTAGCAAGCCACATTCACATTGCATTATATTTTTGTCTATTCTGTTGTTCAGGGAAAATTGGCATCTTATGGCTTAATATTTTTATAAAGTCAAACTTTAAAAATATTTTCAGTAAGGTGTTACTTTCTGTTACAGCTTTTATGAGTAGTATAAATGGGACTTGAAATGGACACATTTATTTACCTTTAAAGGATTTGTTTAGAAGCTCATTTTTTTCTACTGCAATGGATGGGGCACCTTATTAAATCCCTTTTTAACTCCACAAAAGCTTTATAGTGCAAAGCACATATATTTCACTTTTAAATGTATATAGTTGGAAAATGATAGAGGCATTAACCCTCTATTGGCAGTCTGACCCTGTCCACCTAAACAGTTGGAGCTCTAACAATAACGGCACCTTAGGCAAGTCCTTCATTCCTCACATCAAACAAGCACAGACCAGAAGGTCAGAGGCGTTAATGTTTATGTCATCACTATATAGACAGTAATTCATATTGCTTTCAAGGAAAAAAGAAACCAGAGATAAAATAATTCAGAATAAATATATCTTAGATAAACAGCAGTCTATAATTCCTTCAGCACCACTAACAAAAAAACAACCTGCAAATTTAAAACAAAACATCTAAACATTGTCATGATAAAGAGTTGACTTTTTTGCAGTAATGTTTATAGCCCTGATTCAAAAGAACCATTAATTTCTACACATCTCAGGTTTTTTAGGAGGTTTGATACAGAGCCGAGGAGCATACAAACAAAATGGTGTCTCAACTCATTTAGCTCTGGTCCTGGGAGAAAAGAATGGACAGGTTTTGAATTCATACCTTCATTCATTCATTTCATTCATTTAACCTAACAGTCATTTTTTTGGACTTTGGGAGGAAGCCTGGAGACAACTCATGCATGCATAGGGCGAACATGCAAACTCCATGCACGAATTGGACCTAGGATCTTCTTGCTGCAAGGCAATAGTGGTACAAACCACACCACTGAGCAGCATATGCATGTTTTAAATGTCATGCCTTCAGAAACAGGGAGCCTTTGTAGTGACACTTTTCCTGGTGTCAGGACTCTTGCAGCAGCATTTAAGATGAGACTTAGCAGTCTGATTAATTTTTGTTAAAGAGACCAGTGAATTTAAATTTAGTTTAGTCTGTAACCACATGATGGGGGGTCCTGGTGAAGTTGTCATTTAGTGCATTTCTGGGACCAAGAATCGTCTCCTTTCTCCGTTAAGCTGGAAGAAATTCAAAAAACATCCCCCCTGGATATTTTGGACACAGTGAATAGGCAACTGTTGAGAGCTAGTTAACTGGTTAATGCAAAATAAAATTTTGAGTAATCTTATAATTTGTAATGCTCTATTATCTGAGCTAAATGGATTATTTATATACTGTAAAAAGTGTCTCGAGTACCCAACCAAACCCCTTTGGATCATTTCTATCTCCTATAATAACCAAATTGTAGTTTTTATTTTACCAATTTGGCACAATGTAAGACTTAGCCACTAGCTCTGCCTATTTATTAATCATGATGCTATTTCGTCATGAGGCAACCAAAAGAGGACTCAACTCAGGTAACTGAGACAGTGATATTTTAATACTGACCAGTCACCACACTGAGTTGGAGAGACTGGCAAAAAAATACACAAAAGCAGAGGCTTGTCAAAAACAAGTAGAACAAAATATCTTAGATGCTAGGCAAGGTAGAAAAAATGTTGGAACACTTGACACAGTGACAGAGATAAACTGGCAGAGAAAGCTGCAGAGGGAGAGTTTATATAGGTAAGGGCAAACGACAACAAGACACAGGTGAGCACTGTCAATAAGGCTGATTAAAGGGGAACCCAAGGAAGGGAATTAGTCTAAATTAAGAACATAGATTAGTGCACCAAAATAAAAAAGGAAGTTCTAAAAACAACTGAGCCAGACAAAAAAAATGACAAAAGGAAAAGAATCTAATCAGCAGAGCTGCATGTGAGAATCTTCAACTATATTGGATGCAGTCGAGATGCATTGATAAACCTTCTTTAACTAACTTTTGTTAAACATTTAGGTTTTAAAAAGACATGTAATTTTGCAATTATTGAGACCTGCAGATTCTTTTTCTCTAAGAGTTTTAATTTCTTATGGGAGAACAACCTAGACAAGAAACTTTTACAGTATTTAGGTAAAACACAGCTAGGATGTTACACTACAAAACAAAAAAAAAATAAAATAAAAAAACTGCCAAACACTATTTCTACCCTGTAGCTTCTAAGAAATGTGTGATCTGGTGGCAATTGATATAAATGGAATTATGTCAGCTCTATTTTACAGACGAAACAATAAACAATTCTCACACAGATATTTCATGAAACGCAAACACTATTTGCACATCTGCCATAAAACGAACATTAAAGATGTTTCACTGGTTTTACCTTATGGTACAGTACATTCAAACTATCTGGATGGACTCAATTTCTATGCATTTTGTGAAGGACAATGTCTGTAAGCTCAGATTAGGTGTTAGAACAGGGAAGAGGGAAAAAAAATCCATCTTCCTTCTCTGGATAACAATATAGAATTGTCCAAGTGTAACATAGTTAATGTGTTATAGAATTCCAC
>NW_015150550.1:1499644-1534543 GCF_000732505.1 Cyprinodon variegatus | reverse complement strand
CGGTCTTCTAAGGATGCGTCCTAGGTTTTCGAACAGAGCCTATATCTGTCTATTCCTGTTCGGAACCCCTAGTCGGGCTACGGACTACTGAATCTCGGAACTGTCCAGTTCTGAACTCATTCTCTTACCTGGATTGAATTCCTGCCTGCTCACTGGGGTTGCTGCATCAGGGACACTCTGGACAGCTCTGCGCTGCAGCTCGTTTGGCAGTCCATCAGCTGGATGGACTGAACTATTAAACCAGGTAAGTGACTCACTCGAATAATTATACCCTGTCAGATGATCATGGTCACTTACCTGTGTTTCTCCCTTCAGGGTGTCAGTGATTGGACAGTGCCCTGCCCTCCTCCTGCAGCCGCTGTGGTCCACTTATCCACAGCACCCCGTGTTTCTGTTCTGTTTTAATTTCTGTCATAGATTTCTGTCATCAGTTAGAAAAAGTTCAAATTATTAACATTAAGTAAAATAAATTTAGCAGCTGTAAGGCCTGTGGGTGTGTCAGCATGATCCAATAGGATGTCAGAGTTGCATTTACAGCAACAACAGTTTAACCACCGGAACATGCCACTGTCTAGTTGACTCTAAATGTGGCTGGCAGCTACTCTAACACCTGTCAATGTAATTGCTGTTACTACTAATAATCCAGACGTGTGTGATATAGAATCAGATGCTTAATTGCGCGATACGCAAACAACAATGAGGTGGTAGTCATGTGGGAAGAGAGCAGGATAAATGTCATTTCTGCTCTCTGATTAGTTACAGAGTAAAGTTTCTGCTTAATTAATGTTTCAGGTTATCTTTGTTAATTTGTTAATGCCAGAGTGTTTCTTATTCAGCTGATGTCAGTCATAAAACATTCATGGCTTTGAGGTGACTTTAGGTCGCTCTGGAGTTTGTTGTCCTTTCTGGTGATTATATCACAAACAAAAAACCCAACTATAACTTAACAAAATTTCTTAGGTAAATAAAGGCTAAATGATATTCACAGACCTTTGTGCAGGTTGGTGTGTATCATAAAAATAGCTGCACACTTCTAGAGAGAGTCTTAATTAAATTTGTACTATTTGGTAAAATTGGTCAGGGTTTTTAAAGACATAACATGTGATTATAATAGTTTTAATTTTATTATGCCAAGTGTAGATACATAGATGAATGGAACAAAAAAAGTTAAAGAGTTTTAACATAGATAAATTCCCTTGTTCTACTAGTTCCTAGAACCATTTAAGCTTTTGTTTAATAGCCAACCCAAGACATAAGAGAAAACAGAAAATATATAGCCTTTACTCCCTCACAGCATATTCAGGTGTGTCAGTTGCAAACTAAAAGAGCAATAACAATAGAAAGATAAAGATTCATACGTAAATAAAACTCTATAGAAAGAGCAAATAAATAAAAGTTAAAAAAACTGGAATAAAAGATAAAGATAACAAAAGATACATAAACTCCTAAAGTTTAAAGTGGTGCATTCTGTAAAAAACATTGTATTATTATATTTTTTTTTTATGTGAAATCAAAGAGCATTGTAATAAATTTTTGTACAAATTATCAGTACCAATTATTTGTTGTTAATTACTAAATGATCGTCTATTTAAAGATTAAATTCTAAAGCCATAATTGCCACTGAAATAAATAATAAAATTCTGGATAAAACACTGATTGCTTAGAAACTTTTTTCCCAACTGTACTTCTGATATGTTTTATAAGAGAAAGAAAACACAAAAAGTAGGGTACAAAAAAAGCATTCTTTCACACAGATGGGAACATGACTTTTCTTTTTAATCTTAATGCTGAACTTTGTATCAGCTATACAGAAAGGCCTGACTGAAACCATTTATTCTCTATCTATATGAGAAATAACATGCTGACTGCTTTGACCCAATGTTCTCTTTCTCTGGTACTATAGAAAAAGAAAAAAGTTTCTCCTGACAAAAGGCAACACAAAGCCCATGGAATGAGGTTGTCCTTAAAAAAATAACTGTGGAAAAACAACATATTTTTAAAGATTCAGTGTCTCCAAATGCAAAAATTTGTTGGTGTTGATGTGAATGCATGTTTGCAACCTTAAGCTGTGTGTTTGCGCGTGAAGATGATTGGTAAATGATCTGCCATCCACAGCACATAAGAACAGTAAAGAGCTGCGAAGGACAAAGATTTACCCCAGTGGACAATGTTCTTTGTTAAGTAGATGAGAACCAGTTTTTTGGACATGAAAATGACTGAACTTCAAGTTCCCCACAGACACAGATCTCAGTTCACCAGATCAGCTTTCGGATCAGGCAGATGAGGTTCTCATTGTGGTTGTGCAACCGATGAATTATCTCACTATGGACTGAAATCTCTAAATGGGTGTTTCTTGCAACTTAAATCTATCCAATAAGAAATTAAAGTGGCTGTGAAGGCAATATTTGTAGATTTAATATGAACTCTTGATTAACATTACTCCTCTCAGACAAAGAGGAGACTTGCAAACTTTCTCAGACCATCACATGTTATTCTGGCTCCATTATCTACTGAACATTATTTGTATCCAGGGCAGGACTGGCCACTGGGCATGCAGAGCATATGCCTGGTGGGCTGATGCCTGTTTGTGGGCTGGACCAAGGCTGTTATAATGTAATCAAAATGTTATTTATCATTGTTATCTAAATATTTATATGTATTAAATAATTGATCAATTTACCAAATAATATGATCAAATTATTAAAAAATGAATTATATCCCTTAAACAAATATTCAGGAAAAAAATCCACTGGACTTTGTTTCCACGGTTTTCAAATTTTTTTTATTTTTTTTTTTTACTTTTTTGAAATGATTACGACCTGGATGACTGAAAATCTTCACCAGCATATGACTAAAAGAGCTTATCTCGAATCTAAAAAAAAAAATTCATCCCTAGTTTAAAGATACATCTAGTTTCAGATAACTCTCCTTATCAGATTGACAGCTCATTCATGCATTCTCTTCTCATTTCAGAGATAGTGGTCTGCTTTCAGTGGTTGACCATTTCTTTCAAACTTATCTCCCATTTCCCCCAATTACACACCTTCCCCTAAACATTGTCAGTAGTTTTCGCTTTTTGTTCTCCTTTTAATTGGTCCTGCAGGAGTGTAACATCTGCACTAAAGTGTCAAAAAGAGGAGCAAACTGCCTTTTTTAATTTTTTCTTTAAATTGGCCATTCCTGCATTTCTGAAAGATCCATTGAACTGAATAAATTCATCATTTCATTTTAAGCCCTCTGTTCTTGATCTAAATGGTGGGATATGGTCTCTGCGGGGATTTTTCTTGCAGATAGCCGGCATCTGTCCTGTTTAATTGGATCCACATCTAATCGGAAATCTTTTGGTGAGCGCCCAGAGCAATGCCAACAGAGGAGAACAAACAGATCGTATCTCACGACAGGGAAGGAATCCAAAGGACATCTGTTAAAACAAACAAGAGCATAGCTAAACAGCCACAGTTCCCAATATAACCCGAAGGCATGAGATTATAGAACAACATCCACACTTCATTCCGTAAAATATATTTTAATTGCATTGAAAACCGTGTGATAACAGCAGCAAAATATTTGTCTATCCAGTGAAATCAGATGTAGTACAAGAACCAGGCAGATCTGTAGCTATAAATGGACTTATGGAATTCATCTTTAAGTTTGGTAGGTTTAACAGAAGGTTCACATTTAGATGTTTTCCCGCCATGATACTTCAGTTTTCCATCAAGTTTACGCCATTGATAGTGATAGCATAATGTCATATAAACTTTTCCCCCAAAGCGGATGCGTTTTACTTTAAAACCGGGTATCTCTTCCTGTCAGACCCATGAAATTCCTGCTGAATTGCTGTGTAGTCCAAATAAAATGTACCTGGGGTCTATCTCAGATGGAGATACCCAAGCTCCTTTCAGAAAATCGTGTCGGGTGTGATCATCACATTGACTTTTAATGAGCTCTAAATGCCACAACCTCGTTCCAACAGGATTTTCTGTAGGATTGGACACAAAATTGGATTTGGTGTTTTCTGGCCTTAAACCTTATTGTCCCTTATCAAAAACCACCAGTGAAGCCACATATTGTTGAGGGTTAATGTTTACATAATAAAGGATATTAACGGGGGAAAACAGAAAAAAAAAACTATGGCAAATCTACTAACAGCACAAATAAAGCTGCTCTTCACATTTTTTAGGCACATGCACTTTCGCTCCTTCACTCATTTTCTGCAAGGATCATCAGTTCATGGTTGAAGACCAGGGAAAGTGGTGTGCTGGACTCACTTTCAACATTTCAGCAGTAAGTTCTTCAGATCACACAGCCAAGCTCTTAACTGTAGCTGATGAGCTGCCATCGGTGTAGAAAAACTATGTGATGAAAGAATAGCTCACTGTGACTTTTAAACACCCCCTCCTCAGGTTCAATTTTAGAGCTGCGCCTCACATCTTTTGGGGCATCAGATTGTTGCAGACTGGTGGGACTTCAAAGCGTAATCACAGAAAAAAAAAGACTAATTAACTCACTTCTAATATATGCTCACAGTAATGCTCCAACATTTAGATGAAAACTAAGATTGTTGATATTTCCTTATAGCTATGACCTTGTTGTCTTACAATCTTAAATGGTACACACTAATAGGAATTAGAGGATGCCAGAATAAAACACTGTTGACGCTCATTAGGCTGGAGAAGATGACAAAACCATCCCTAATTAGTATGCTAGGGTGAGACACACTGCGCATACGATGGAGGAAACTGCTCATTCTGAGGCTGCAGGAACTGAAAGTTGTGTTTGTGCTGAAAAGACTTGTTTTGTTAGAAAAAGCAGAGTTCTACAAGAAAAACATAACATATTTCTGTTGCACTTTCCTTTTTTTAATGTTATAGTTAAAACCAGGTCACAACAAACTCATCTAGAAGCGAACAAAGTCAGTACTAGATTAAAAAACCTCATTAGCATAAAAATTATGTATCTTCTCAAGAATCAGGCAGTACTTAAACAGAATAGCAAGCAAGAATCTTTGGGGTCTTCATGGCAAATAATCCTTATTAAACTTCCCATCCAATCAAAAGAAAACAACGAAACTTTCTAACCACAGAGTTAAAGTCAAACATTAATGCAAGGTAAATAGTCAACTAAAACACCATTGGGCCGAGGGAGGGTGGCGCAGACTGAAGCTTTTATTCAATCCACGAAGGAGGCAGTGTGCATGAAGGTGTGACAGCAAACCTACAAACCAACAAGAAAGGAAAAAAGCTCTGTTCTAGTAGGACAGTGCCCAAAAGGTCAGTCGATTTAACCATTATTTATCTACTTATCTTTCTCATATTAGCAATAGTTTGGCATGTTATAAACAAGCAACATTGATCAATAGAGTTCATTTGTCTCTCAGTGGAGAAACTTACTTGTCACATTGGCTCGATGGTCAAAAGGAAGGTGCCAAAAGGAGGAAAAGGCGCACGGGGTATATACACTATATCAATAAAATAGATATTTATAAATATAGTTAAAGTGCTGGGTATTAAATTAGACAGGTTATTGTACAGGGTATTAACATACTGCCAAAGGTTTAGCATCTCATTATAGGGGTGCATTTTTGAAGCCAAACATTGAACTTCACTCCAACTCATGCCAAATATGTTCAGAAGGGTTGAGGTCCGGACTTTTTTGCCGGCTGGTCAAATTCTTCTTTACCAAAGTAAGTAAGTTATGCCTCTGATTTTAGTGAATTAAATGATTAAGTGCTATATCATGTAGCTAAAGATCAGCTCAACTGATTTTCTACCTTTATATTTTTGCTCAGTAAAAACAACTTGCTCTTTACCATAAAAACTCTCTGGATAAATATTTGCAATTTATTTAAAGAAGCTTCTAAATCAGAGCTGCAGTTTCACAGCGCCTGCTGATATCAACATTAGAGGAACAATATATTCATTCTGTGACCTCCGACATACAGACTGTCAAAGGACAGGAAATTGTCCTACTTAAAAAAATTACCATAATCATAAATGTGTGGGAGTGTGCAAAAACTCTTATCTGAATACAGTGCGGGAAGGCAAGCTGAATGAAAAAGGAAAAATACTTCCACATTTTTATTGGTTTGTTTCACGCTTGAACTGCTAGAATAAATTGTAGAATATAAAATATATTATCTCTAATCCTGTTGTGCAGTGATGTTTGACTCAAATAATGATTTTTTTTTTTTCAGCTCGACAGTCATTTCATTGATTTTAAAGAGGTAAAAAAGAAATACTGGTCAGAAAAAAAAAGACAAAAACCATCCAAAAGTTGTTAGAAAGAAGAACGATCTAAAAAAAAAAAAAACTGTGTTGTACTAAAACAAGGATGTTGATAGTATTCTGGTCATGAAGTGAAGTTAAACCCTGTAATTTGTGTTCTGCAGGGGAGTGCAGATGTCTTTGGCAGCACAGTTGTGTCTGATTGCCCTGATGGAAAAAAAAATGTAGGTTAAAAGGAGAACAAGTGATCCATCCCGATGAGATCTGCAGAAACAGGCTCCTCTCCAGTGGCTTGTAGGTGTTGTGGTGTATCTGAACTGAAAAGAGGAGTTAATGCAGGAGGGAGGTAATTAGTCTTCTTATGTCTGTAATACATCTCTCTTCCCTCAAGCGACGTTTATTGTAATTTTAATCAAAACTGAAATACAGCAAATCATAAAAAATATATAAGTAATACAACCTTGAAATGTCCTAATTATTACTTTTCCATTTGAATTCAGCCACACGTGTGAATAAGTTTAATACCCCTTTTTTAGCAGTATTTAGAAACAATAGGCAATAATTCATAGAAAGAAAAATTTGATTAAAAGAAATAAACAGTTTGTCCAATTAGCCCCTCCCTGCTACCACTAGAGCTAATCATAGTTTTATTAGGTTACCAACTAAACGGTCTGCCAACACCATAATCTGCACACATACAGGATTTGATGCTAATGGTAAAACAATTAAGTAATGGAAAGATTGTCGATAGCATATGGAAAAACAATATAGAAAAGCTGCCATCATATTAACTCTACATATTATTCTTTGTTGGAACACATTCATCAAAAAGGCCATTCATCTCCAGGAAAACAACTCCTTCAAAACAAAAGCAATAGTTATTGGCCCTACAATAACCATCTCTGGCAAAAACATCTACTGATAGTTGATTTACAGTCATTTTTTCATTTTTCATGAGATTTTTTATTTAAACTTTCTAGATACGATTTTCTGATCAATATGTTTTTTTTCCTCTAGTGCTGATTGGAGTCATTTAACATTTGGTAATTACAGGTACAGGATCTGGGTCTTTTCAAATAGAGCTTTTATAGATCGGCTTTTATATTCTGCTGTTGCGTGTGACTCAGGCTATTAAAAATCTGCTGCAATGTTCTGATAACACAACACCTGGAGGAAACACAATCTTTCTTCTTTTATTTTCATCAGAACTGCTGCTGGACCATTTTATAGTTTGCAGTTCATCATATAATAAAAAAGGCCCTTCATGTCATAGAAAATCCATTTTGATACAGTTACCAATTAACCAATAAATGATCAACGAGATTAGATAACCTTAGATTAACTAATTAAGCTGTATTCTGTTTACTTCTACTTTCTTTTTTAAAAGTTTTTATCCTATTTCTGTGTATTTTGTCTGCTCATTGGGACGGAATAATTTCCCCGCAGGGGTCAGTAAAGTTTTCTTGATCTTAAATATTTCAAATAACAAGGTATGCAACGAAATGCTGAATTAAGTTTTTTTTATATATAACTACATCTGTGTGTTACCATAAGTGGCTGATGTGTAGGTAGTCCTCATATGTGGGGAGTTGTCCCATATTGTCTCTGAAAGTTGTTGTATGTTTAATTTTGCCAAAAAACAAAACAAACAAAACAAAAAGTATTCTGACTTCTTTACTTGTTTAATTTGGAACAATTATATTTGTGAGTGAGGCTTGAGTTAAAATTTGTATTACATTTTTAGCCGTTGCAAAGCATGGATGTGTATAAGGTTATGAACACATAAAACTCATCATCTGAACCAACCAGTGATCTTTTCAAAATTTCAGGCATGCCAGATTTATTTGCACAAATTAAAATTAAAAAGAGTTTTTGTATTTATTATAATGAACCCTGTTTTTTTCTTCAAAGGCATCAGTTTAGGGATCTTAAATTACTTACATTATGTTGGGTAGTAGTTGTCAGATTTTTCTCTCAGTTTTCTTTGTTTTTGTTTGGTGATTTTCACCTTCCTAGATGCAAAAAAACTTAAAGCAATAAAAAGCACTCAAATTTTATATGCTCCTTTTTTTTTTTTTTTTTTACCAGTATAGGAATTATTATCCGCTTAGCTTTTGATCTTTGAGTTATGAGCACCACAGCAAAATCTTTTATGGTTTAGCTGTTGAGTATACAGACAGACAATACCCTTAGTCTGCGTAATCCTCCACATTTGATCAAGAAAAGTTGGATTATGTCATTACGCTTGCATGGCCTGCACCATGTTAACTGCTGCAGAAGCCCCAGCCACCGCAACGCCTATAAATCCGATCAGAGACGAGCCAATGAAACTGAACCGTATTGCACGTTGGTTGGACCAAAGTTGCTTAGATTTGAAAAATAATGGATGAAGCTGAGTTTCAGGCTAAAACCTGTGCATGTGAGGGTTATAATCCCAACTTTAATCTAGATTAAATCCACATCTGGCATGTCTCTATGTTTCCCTACAGCCTCTTTGTCCTCTCAGGAAAAAATAAAATACTTTAGATCAATGTGAAGACGGGACCTGGACCAAACTGAGCAGGAAAGGACTTGTTAGTCAAAGACTGGAACTTATTTCTGGTGCAGTACATGGCATAGATACCTTTCTTTGACCCTTAGATTTGTGAAGAAATTTGCATCTTTGCAGCATTAGTTAACCTGGTACACAGAAACCAGTGGATGATGTAAGAAGAGGATTTTGACTGAAGTCACTGAGTGCTTATCTGAGTGTCTGGCGGCAACAGATGTTTCGGGTCGTCTTCTCTTTCAGCTGCAGGAATCTGATTGTGCATCCACGGTGAGCCAAGAAGATTAGAGCGTCGTACCCTGAAAAACCAAAAAAAAATTCCATACCAGAAAATGGATTTCTCCCACATTACAAGGAGAGCTTTTATTGGAGCATTAAAGTACATTTCATGGTTCTTAGCGCTCACTCTCACTCACTCACCCACCCTCATGGTCTTAAACAAATACTTCCTTTTCATCTCCATCCCTTTATTCCCTAATTATAAAATTACAGTAGGGATCATCCTGCAGTACAGGGCTGTGAAAATCTACTTACCCCCTTACAGACATTTTTGCTTTTCCATTTTCAACACTCTTACTGGTTTCAGAGCTTGAAACAAATTTGGATATATCAAGAAGAGCAAATCTTTCAAAAGGGGATTTCATTTTTTATCAAAAAGGGCATGATTACTGTCAGACCTGTAGAATCATGGCATCTATTAAATAGAACTTGTTTGACAACATGAAGTAGGCAAGAAAACAACACAGAGAACAATTGCTCATAGATGGAGAAAACATCAACACACTGAGCACTCCCAGTAGCGACCAGCAAATAAAAATTACTCCAGGACAAACCTTTAAGGTCAAAGGTCAGGATTCAACGGGAAGGAAAAACAGGCAGAGTAAAACATAGCTGCATGGAAGAACAGAGAGGTAATGCACACATTTATGAAAAACACTTTGATGACCTTAAAGTTTTTGGGAAAGTATTTTGTGGACTAAGCAGACAAAGTCAGGCCTTTGTGGAGAGTGTGTATCCAGGTAGTTCTACACCATTGTGTATCCAGAAGTGTAAAAATACCACATTATTAATAAAAAAAAAAGAACATCAACATCTGAACCAATCATGATGCTTGACCATATTCACCTGGAGTCAAACATTGTGGTGGTGGGCTTATGATCTGGGACTATTTATATGGTCCCAGTCAGTCTGTGACCTTAAGGTGACCTTGGTTTCTACACCAAAACAAAGTACCTGAAGCACAATAGCCCTGCCTTTGAATTGCTAGCCCTGTTCCAAACCAAAAGGTTGGAGCTCACTACTAACGGTTTGGATCTAAATCTGATTGACAGGCTGTGGTACAATGGTAAAAAAACCATTCATGGTAGAAGTTCTTACATTCTGGCTGAATCCATACAATGAGCAGAGTGGGCTGAATGTGATACACATTTCCCTAAGGTGGTAACTGTCACTAAAGACACATGCTTTAAAGCAGTTATTGGGGGTGGGGGGGACTTAAGCTAGTAATGATTTTTTAAAGCAGTTGATAAGAACTTGTGCCCAATTAGAATTTATCCGTAGATAAAAGTTTTTCTTTTTAAATGCAAAATACTTTACTACTGTACTGTATATGCTGTACAGTTTTGCTCTAACGTTTAGTTTGAGATAGTTGTTCTCCCAGCAAATGACATGTTTTATAGTCTGTATAATCCAATTTAGAATTACTAAATGAGTAGATTTTTTATTTTTAAACAATGAATTACAATCAATGTGATGATTTGTTTTAGCCTATATCTAAACATATAGGCCAGGGGGGTCTGAATATCTTTACGCACTTAAAAAAAAAACGGTTATTCTGTTTTTAACTCAGGTTCTCTTTGATACTGAACGTTTATTTTACAACTAAAAAAATTTCAAGTTTGACAAAACAGCAAAAACAGAACAAATCTGTCAGGGGGTAAACATCTTCTCACAGCAGTTCAAGTAAGAGTCACAGTAGAACCATCACTTATTCATCGGGTCATAGTTTTAAAAATGTGAGAACGATGGATATACATTACATATGGGTTACAATGCATTGATTAATTCTTTTCAGAACATGGCTTGAAGCTTTTCATATATAAACTAGGAGGTGCATTTATTTGCATTCATGGCAGAAAGGTTAAGTATGTTTTAGATCATACTTTAGGCAACATATTGAATAGAAATGAAAATATAACAAAGGTTGCAGTCAGTCTTAAGCATTTTCACAGTGAAAGGAGAAGCGACTTTGGATTTAATATTTCAAGTTTATGGAAGCAGCCTGTTTCTAATATTGCTGCAGATGCCTTCTAGTCAGAAACAGAGAACCATTCAGGTTAAAGGGTGCTTAGTCCTCCAGCTTATCTTCATTTTCCTTGTCTATGCATTGAAAAGAAAAACAAAATACAAAAAAAAGATTTTTTTGTATCCAAAATAATGCAGGTGCCATTAATGGGCAGTTAGGCTTTTGGGGTATTAGTCCCTTAGTAGTACTCATATTCTAAGCGGCACAAAGATTAGTGAACTTGTTTTAATGAAAGTTCAGCACCCAGCATGAATCTTTAAAAAGCTGCTGCTGGAAGACTGTGGTTATTAGTTCCTGTAGTTTCACCACCATTACCGAGCAGAGCCAGAGACTCAACTGACTGATTCTTATTTTCCTCCTGATGTTCTGATTGAGGTGATTCCTCCTTCTTGTCTTCACCTCCTACCTCCTGCACGCCTGTGGCAGCAGCAGCTGCAGCAGCGGCTTCACACTCCTCCTTAAACAAACGGTCATGCTCCATCTTGAGCTCCTGGTAGGAGCGGGAGAACATATGGAAGATGGAGGTAGCTGGAAAAGCCATGATAAGAATCCCGCTCAGGATGCTGCTCAGCGCAACAACCTGCCCTGGAATGGACCTCGGCACCATGTCACCGTAACCTACGGTTGTCATGGAAATGATCGCCCACCAGTAAGAGGCGGGAATGCTGCTGAAATCATGGGTGCCTGTAAGCTCACTTTCCGCAAGGTGGACGAGAGGAGAGAAAAGGGTGACAGCTACGCAGAGGAAAAGAAGAAGGAGGCCAAACTCCCGGGTGCTGCGCCTGACCGTCAGCCCCAGCACCTGTAAGCCGAGGGAGTGGCGAGCTAGCCGCATCACGTACAGAATCCTCAGTGCCCGCAGGATCCTCAGCACCAGACCCAGTTTGTCCAAGTAGCCCTTACCTCCACCAGGCCTCTCATGCTCAGAGCTCTGATCCTCTTCTGTCACCACAAGTGAAACGTAGTAGGGCAGGATGGCCATGGCATCGATGATATTGAGCGGACCTCGGAGAAAATCGAGCTTGCTGGGGGCCTGAATGAAGCGTAGGATGAACTCCAGGGAGAACCAGGCCACACACACCGTCTCTATGATGAACATGTTGTAGCATTTGGAGGAACACTCACCCTGAGGTATGAAAAAAGAAATGCATTCAGAAGAAGGGGGGCAGGGAGATTGAAGATGAAAGGAGTGGAGAATTGACAGAGAAGAAGACAGATGGGGAGGGAAACACATGAAGATGGAGGGGGGAGATAAAATCCTGAGGTCAGATAATCATCCACACTAATCATTAATAAATCATGAGCTAGTCACTCGGTATGCTAGAGCTACTACCTCTGCACTGATAGATAACACACTGACAAAATCCATCATTTATTTAATTGAGAAGACTTCAAAGATTAATGCAACAGTGCGTTAAAGCTGCGGCAAAACCCAATCAAACTCACCCTCTAAGTGTAATCAAGGAAAAGCAATGAAATAATAATGAAAGATATTTTAAGCCTTAGGATGTCTCTGCAACATCTGGTTTGAATCATCACACCACCAGAAGCCAATGGGAATACATGATGCCAACGCATTTAGCAGAAAATGCTTCAGGCACATCATAGATACCATGCTGCTGACTTTCTTTCCTTTTTTTCCTTTTTTGCAGTGTTTTCCTACAGCATCTATCCTGCACAAATCCAGATGCTGTGAAACTGAAAAAACTGAGACTTATGTACCATGGGACAGATGCCTAAGACAGAAAGGAGGCTGATGACATCACTCACACTGTAATTAGTTAGGTTATTTACTATACGACTACTTAGGGGATCTCACAAAGCAGTGAGATTTCAATCCCAAAACAGCCTTTACAATGTTGGGAACATTAATTTTAATGTTAATGTTAAGACAGACAAATTTATTTGTCATTTTTTTTTACACAAGTTTAAAACAATTTAGTTTTGAACAGCTCTCTGGACAATTTCATCTTTTTGTAAAAGTAAAACAAAATATATATATATAAACAGTAATATAAACATATGACTTTTAATTTACAGTTCTAGCATTTTCATAATTTTTTTTATAATGATAAAATATAATAAATATAATAAAATTCAATAAAATAACCCCTTTTACAAAATATTCAGCAGTCTAATGGCAGTCTAATAGTAACAAATTGCTTCTGTTCTTTATTATAGAACAATCACAGTAACTAGTTTCTCGGCAATGTTACTATGCAGTTGTACTGTATTAATAATTTAAAATACTTGCGATTTTTAAACGACTTCCCTTTTACTTAAATTCAAACCCAACTGGATTCAATTAATAAATTCAAAAAGTATAATATTACTTGAGTTATTAATAAATTAAACTAATTAATATCTGAAAACACTGTATACCAAGCTATAGAATTTTAGCCTGCACTGAAACAAACTAAACTGAAAAAACAAAACAAAAACAACATTTCAAGCCATATAGCAGGAATAATATTGAATTTGAATGAATATCGAACAGGTCATGCTATTCCAGAAAGCAACAGCTAGACTGTACTTCCAGTTATTTTGCTTTACAAAGTAATCAATAACAGCATAACAGAGATTCTTCACCACATATAACACCATAAGTGATGCCAGTATATAACATTGAAGAACCAATCTTCATGTGGCACTGTGATAATGAGAAGTGCATCAAAAATAGCAGTCCCACCCAATTTTATTTTTATGCTTAAAGTCAACTTCTTTTTGAAAACTACTGTTACCCCACAATCTTTAACTGTAATATAAACTCCCGAGGACATAATGAGGCAAGGTGCAGACCAAGCACAACGTGCACCTGTAGCTTGTTGTTTATCTTCTGTTACTGTTGGTGCAGTTATGAATATCTTGCACAGAAGATGGGTTTTCCCATCATTTCCTGCAGTGTATCATTCAATATATTGGTAAACCAAGGCAGGCAGTTGTAAGTCAGTGTTGAGGGTGAGACCATGTCTAACTCTTTTTTTAACCAACATAAATACAGCTTATATAGATAGTTCATATCAGTGGCAAGACAATTTAATGTGCTGTAGATGAGAAAAATAAGGACACTGAGGACACTGCAGTGGCTAAGAGGTGACAACATCAATTAAACAGAATAATAATTAATAATTGAAATAAGATGATTGTGTTAAAATGTTAAAAGATTACTAAAAAAGAGAAAATTAAACTTAAGTAATAATTAGATAGGACAGTCAAAGGCCATCCTAAGTACATAAGTTAGCAATAAGGTAAACTTTTTCTTCCCAAACATGATGAAAAAAATCACAAATCATCATAAATACATATTCAGTCAAGCAGATAAATGCCATAACCGCCACTTAAAATGTGTAAACATTTCTAGGTATACACATCTTAATTCTTACTAGTATAATTTTGTTTTTGTAACTTTCTGAAATTATATTTCTGCTGCAAAAACGCAATAAAAAATATATTATTACAGTTAGTTTAGGAGTGTGATTTTGTTCAGGAAGAATCTTATTTTAGTGAACAAGAGGGAGGAGAGAGCTTTGAATAAATGTAAAAATGGTCTGCCATAGACGGCTACATATAAACTTAGGCGATAACTTGAGCAACAATATTCTTCTTCGCCATCTTCGTCTCCTTTGAATCTGAGCTTCTTTAAACCTGCTTCGTCAAACGGACCCCTGCTCTCCACCAAGCATGTTCTTGCGAGTTTGATAAAAGAAAATAAAAATCTTTCTACATGACTTTATTGTTGTTATTTATCTTTTTTTTTTAAAGAAGATTTAATTTCTTTATTCATGTCTTCTCCTTGCTTTTTCTTCTTGATTGCACACAAGTCACTGTACACAATCTACATTTGTCTTTTGGCACTGTGCCTCAGTTTCTTCTCAACACGCTCCCTCTCTATCCCTTATTATGCAGTATTTCCACCTTATTTCCACCTTCTCATCACTCACTCTGTTTCCTCTTCCAATGCCCTCTCCGGACATCCCCCTACCCCCCTTAATCCTTCATTGTCTCCCGCTGCTCTCTTTCCGCATTAAATCCATCACACCTTCAGTGAACAAATCTTTCCACACAGTTGATTCATGCAGGTACATGCATCCTTCACACACTCCTGTTTACATTCATCCCTTCTGTCCTTTCTGCCTCATCCATGGATCATCACTGCAATGTCACTCTGAGGCAATTGCTTTATTCCTGCAGAGCAACGCATAGCTGGTTAAAACACAAGCTGACATTAGTGTGAGCTTTCATTCTTCAACAATTTTATCAGGTTACATATCATCTAAAAACAATTTAGGGTTTAAAATTGCACGTCCTTAGGATTTACCCATTTGTACTGACATTTGGTGAGGGATCTTTGCATTTAGTGCATGCAAGATAGCATTGTCTTCACTTCTGTCCATTTGTACTTTGCTAATGTATTGACTCTATTGGATAAATTTGTAACAGAAAAATTCATCTTAGATTTTGGTACAGATTAACATTATTGCATCACTCAGTAGCTGCAGATCAGAACATCCATGATGTTATGTGGAAGCTCCTGGCCAGTCTCCACTGACCTCAGACCATTCTCTGTAAACCTGAGAGACAGTTGCGTGTGAAAAAAATCCCAGCAGATTCTGAAATATTTAGACCAGTCTGTCTGTCTGTCTGGCACCAACAACAATGTTAAGCTCAGATACAGCTAAATCCCATTTCTTCCACATTCGACTCTCCTGCTAGAATTTCGTCATGATATTTTTGCAGCATCTTAATACCAAGAGGCATTTGGTTACTTTATAATGATGGCTGATTGAATATTTTAACAAACAATTGAAGAAGACAATTTAAGTAAGACTTCCCATTTTAATATTTGTTTCAGAAATAAAGGGTTTTTAAATTTAGAATTAAGAAATAATTACTTGTGGGTTGCATTAAAAATTTATCACATTGAGTGATCAGAATAATTCGGATTAACTAGAACAAACTATTGGAAAAAGCAGACATATATCAATATTTAAAATTTTAAATTATTTCTGTAGTAAAATGGAATCAGTACTGTGGTCAGTTTTCCTGCCTTTCCCGCCTACTTAACCTGCCTAGAGATTGAAAAAGGGACCCATAATGGTGATCTCTGAGCCCCTTTGATTTCTCCAGAGGACCAAATTTGTCTCTTTACCAAAGGGAGGTTAGAAAACAAGATGAGAGATTCAGTGGTTTAAAAGTCTTCCTCCCATGAGTCATTGCTTCAATAAATCATACCATAATATTAACCTTTACACCTCTTCTCCTCAATCTTACCTGAATTGCTCATGTTTTCCCCTCTTCTCAGACTCCTGCCAGGCTGTTCTATATTAATCTTTGAGACGTTCCCTCCCTGTGGTATATATGTTAGGCCTGCCACGTTTCCACCACTCATTTATTTCCATCCTCAGATCTTTATGTTCTCCCCTTCTGCTGACATTAGGTACCATAAGAGCGTCCTGACCCTTACTGACCTGCAGAATAAGGCCATTTGTTACAGCTGGAAGAATTTCCCCTCTGACTTTCCCCTTTTTGAGAAGTCGCACACAATGCCTTCCCAGAAAACGAACACCATTACGACCTTAACTCCTCCACACAACCATCAGAGGACATATAGTCAGTGATATCACAGCTTCCTAAGATGGGGTTTCATATTATAGTTTGCATTACAGTCTCTCAATGTCAACTAGAACAAAGACAACAGGGGGTGAGGTTGGGAGGGTTGGGTAATTGAGAAGGACGTGAGGTTTACACATGGTAAGCTGATGTAATCATTACATTTATTTACTTTAATGGCAGAGTTTTCATTTAAATCTATTAATGCATATTATGTAAAGATAACTTGCAAATGTGAAATATGAAAAACATTTTTCATATTTCACAGTGAGAAAACCTTGACCTCAAACTTTTCAAGAATTTTAAAGAATTTCTGAGCTTTTCTCCATGCAAAGATAATAAATCAACCAAGCGTCCTTGGTTTATTAAACTGCTTCCATTTAAATGAAA
Source organism: Cyprinodon variegatus (assembly GCF_000732505.1). Lineage (NCBI taxonomy): Eukaryota > Metazoa > Chordata > Actinopteri > Cyprinodontiformes > Cyprinodontidae > Cyprinodon > Cyprinodon variegatus. Next base: position 1,517,466 of record NW_015150550.1, on the reverse strand, counting down.
TGATGTACCAAGAGAAAACACATACATATCCACAGCTGATGAGGGACCAGGTGTAAGTAAATGAATATGTGGTTTAAATGAACAGAGAATTATCAGGAAAAAATAGATCCTAATAGCTGGGAAAAGGATCAGATGAGTCCAATCGACAGAATGAGGGTGAGACTAATACAGGTTGCAAGAACAGATAATCGTTTTGCTTTACCCAAGAAAACAAAATGATCAACAGCTTGCAGCTTGTTCTTGACACATAATGTGAGCATGTTTTTCCTTTGGTATGTTCAACACTAAGGCCTCATTAAGGGGGACCTACAGTATGAGGACTAACCAGGAGCTGTGCATGTCAGTTTCAATGAAGTATGAAACATCTTGTTCAGAGAGAGCCCTTTCTTATTTGAGAACAATAAGGCTTTCTGTTTTTGTGTATTAAGTCCTGCACCAACGCAGATGTATGAAAGCAAAGCAACTACAAATAAAAACCATAAAAAAGATTAATACCAAAAACTCCTCAAGGACTCAAAAAAAGAAGATAGGGAAAAAACACAACTCTGGACAAAAGAACTAAAGCCAAAGTCGCTGTTCTTCTACCTTAGAGTTGTATGTTTTTTGAGGTCACTACATTACTGAACAAAAGAGCTGATGGTTATAAAGACAAAGGTTTTCATATGATAATATAGGTTGTAAAACAGCGAACCGATTCATACTTTAACTAAATTATATTACATAAAACTTAAACGAGTGAATAAACAAATGAATGTAAAAACATGTCTGAAAGCATAAAGAAAAGCATATTTTATACCAGACTGTCTTTATGTCAGTTATATAATCACATTTGTTTGTGTTTTTATGTAAACGATTCTATAGAATGACTTCCCTGTCATAATTTGTTTGCAGCCATTAAATGCTTTTCCTATATACACTGCTAAGAAAAATAAAGGGAACACTCACATAACACATCCTAGATCTGAATGAATTAAATATTCTTACTGAATATTGCTTTTTAAATGATAACCATTTATTCAACCTTATAACTGACTCTAGATTTTGTTCTTGGATTCCATTGGCCATAATGATTCTGCATCGATGCTGAATAAAGAAGCTGGAAGTGGAAAAAAGAACAAAAGAAGTGATAAAATGTTGCCCATGAAAGGGTTTTTTTGTTCTTGCAGCAGACCTTGAATAATCTTTGCAGCTTTCCCCCATGCTGCAAATGAATGCCCTCAGATTAAAGGAAAGAGTGAAAGGGGGTTATATAGATGACAAGGACAACTAAGGGGAAAAGACAGTGAGAAAGAATAGGAAGGTTTTTTTTTCTTTGTGTCGACATAAGTCACCTATATTCTCTACTCATGGGTTATTCAATAGCAAGGATCAAGTGACAACTTCTGCTGTTTCAATGGTCTCTAGTTACCTGATTTCTGCAAGCATGACAAAGTACAGCAAGTGTCAACGTGTGTGGTTCTTTGCTGATAAAACAACACCAATTCATAACGTTTTTTGAACTAACATTAACCCTAAAGCAATGGTTCCCAACCCTGGTCCCCAGGGAACCCTGCCCTGATGTTTTAGAAATGTCTCTGTTCCAGCAAACCTGATTCAAATTAGGACTCCTCTGCAATCAAGTGCTGTATCAAATAGAGATGTAATGAGGTAATAAAGAATTTTAGATTCCAAAAAAAAACAAAGAGATTAGACTGAGGAGCTAAGAGATGCAAACAAGTGAGGAAGAAAGTCAGTAAAAGGTAACATAGTGAATAACAACAGTGGTGACAAGGTTATTCCCTTTAGGTCTCAATTATTTATTTGTTGAGGTACAAAGTATAGGCTGCACAGTGGGGTATTTGGTAACAGTGTTGTCTTGCAATACAATCTTATTGGGTTTGAATCCCAAAGTGTTTCTGCTTGAAAGCTGCATGTTGTCTTCAAGCATGGTATGGAGGGGCAGGGACACTATGTGATCAAAAAAAAGAGAAATTACATTTAGGTGATACCTTTCCACAGGTAACAGAGGTTTGCATTAAGACCTGGTAACTATGGACTTATTACTTGTTTGGGTTGTTTTTGCATATTTTTAAGTGGACATTGGTTCTAAAATCCTCTCTGCTGGACAGGTTCAGTCTTTGACATCAACATACTAACCTTTGATATAAATGCTTTATTAGCATTATTTTATGGTAGAACATAAACAGTACCTATCCCTATACATACCTATACATATATAGGCACACACTCCAATATCAGATATAAGGGAGTTTTTACTCTTCATCAGTCTACGGTCTAAGAGTGTGTCCATTGTTGTTAATTCTGTGGGTTGTTTTTCTCTGTGGTAGACTTGATGACCTGTCTAGTGTGTGCTCAGCTTTTGACCATGAGTGCTGGAGGTAGACACCAGCCCACCCATAACCCTGTGAAGGGAAGTGGGTATAGACAATGCATGAAAGATGCAAACACACCCAGGCATAAACTCTATGATATTTTCGATCATTGTACTCAACATCTCAGACTGTACAACAAAACAGCAGGGTTGAACAGTTCACAGCTCACAATGTATGTTTCCTAAACTGTACGGACTTATGTTCTGATGCGATCTAACTGCTCACACTGCATATCCAAAAACCACACGTCGACCTCGTCAATCAGGAAGAAGAACTCCGCTTTTCTCTGCTCTTCAGCTTTGCTTCAACGGCAGGATTTATCTACTAACACCTCATGAAGGCCGACTTAATTTCAAACTTGTTTGATTTTTTTTTCCAACCTTACGATTCCTTATCAGAGTTGGTCATGAGGGAGAGGCTAATCGCCCCTCGTCACCCCCTGTATACTACACGACACAGGATGCATGATGAGGCTGAAACTCAGCCGGATCCAAAAAATTCTTCGCACGACCGAAGAATCGGCCAAAAAAGGGCAAAAACTCGTACAGTGTATGCCCAGCTTAAGATGTATAAATAAGATATTTACATATAGTCTTTTTATTAAATCATTTCTGTAGTTGTCATTGTTACCACAGGGAAAAATAGTTGTGATAAGAATAGTAATTTATTCTGGAATAGAATAAACTTAAACCAAGGTTGCTTGCAAATATTTCAGCCCAATAATTTGGTTATTGCTATTTGACTTTTTATTTGTACTAAAAATAAATCCTACATCTGTTGTGTACACCTATGAATGCACTTGGGATAACAGGGAAAATATGCATATAACAAAGCTGTGGAACTAAGTTTTGTTTGAATTCAAATTGTTAAACTTTCATAAAAATAAAAATAACCTTCAATGTTATTATGAGACTACAACAAACTTTTGTTAAGAAATAGGCTCAGAATGTGCATATAGGACACAGACAAAGTTAAAAGGCCTAATAAAAAGATTAAAAAAAAAGACACCCATAAAAATATAAAGAAACCCTTAAAAAATGTCAACATATTAAACCACCCTCAGCAAATGTTGCAAGCTCAGTGACACCTGCTGCTGTTTATAAGACCTCAGTAGCAGAACAGCTGTTATAATTTGGTTTAAATGAGAGATGTGTGTCTGCAGCAGCTCTCTTACCGCTTCTCAACATCAGTTTATTGCTTTCATTTGTGGTTCTGCTGGTTCAGAACTCAACTTGTGTATTTTCCCACCAGTCCACCAGCTGTCCCGTCCTGTCTACCTGTAACAGGTCAATCCAGCGGGAAGAAATAGAGCCACTATTTGTCCCCCCCTAATTCTTTGTTAGACCTACAGTATATTAATATTAGTGATCCCCACCACTAGTAGTGAAGAAGCCTCTTGGATGAGAGGCGAAACGTCATGTCCAGTTTCCTACACTGAACTTTTTCAAGCCTGACCATGACCTGGATGAGTGAGAATCTTCTGTAACAGCACATTTGAAACATTAAGTGAAACGTGTTTATCAAAAAATTGGTCTCTGAGCATCTTAACAGACCTGCTTACAGTCCCATTGGTTTCTCAAAAGACTCTGTGATAATCAGGCATTTGTTAGTCTGTTTATTCTGTCCTGTGACTCATAAGGTATTGCTAAAGAACGACCAGTCACTTAAAAGTTGACTTAGAAGACAATCCATAGAAACAAAACAAACCCACAAATCTGCAGGCAGAACATGCAAACTGCACAAAAACAGAAAATGTCAGCAAACAAAAAGGTTAAATGTCTTAGGTTATCTATTCAAATGAAAGGATAAATTGTTTTGGATATAAAGTAAAACACAAGTAAAGATGTGGGAAAAAATTTATTTGGTGATTTATCACAATTTTCGGCTGCCCGATATAATATCGATCTTTCAGTTCCAAGTGTAAATTTAAAAATAACTATAAATTTTTACCTAAAGCATTGAGGGAAATAACTAAATAATAAACATCTTCTGATCAACATTTACAACACTTGCTTTTTTTATCTATACATTTAATTTTGATACCTAAGAATAATATCGCAATATATAATAATACTACAATATCGAGATGATATTGTATTGTGTACCAAGTATCGTTACACGTATCATATCGCAAAACGCATGCAAATACTCACCCCTAATCACAACAGTAAAAATAATAAGAATTAAAGTGGAAGATATAATTTGAATTATTACTATTTTTAGATTATGCTGCACTTGACGAAAAATATGCACTCACTGATAAGTATCTCAGGCAAACCTTGTTCATTTTTGTTTGGAGTCTGTCTGTCCTACCTTCAGAACTCTCTTATGACCTGCTCAACATACATTCAATAAGGTGTCAGACATATTCCACCATAGTTTTTATAAAAGCCATTGAAATTAAGGATTATTTGACCGGGCAACATTTCTGCAACTTTTTCATTTCTAGCCTCAGTTTCCTGTGCTTAGCTCAAAAATGTGGTAGTCGGTGTAGTCCTTTGCTGCTGTAGCCAATCTGCTTCGAGGGTTCCGGTGTTATAAGTCCAGACATAGTGTTCTACAGACCTTCGTTCAAGTTGTCGGTTATTAGACCACCTGTTGCCCTTTTGTAGCATGTTGAACTAGGCAACACATTCTCTCCTCGTCTCACCGACATTTTCCTCCTCACAACTTGTTTTAGATGATTCCTTGTAAATCTGAAAACCAATTTCGCCACCCTCTGAAAACCCATCCATGCCCAGTTTGGACCAACTTTGGATAATTTAACTGTGCCGAGCTTGGTTCCTTACGACCATTAACACATCATTCTAGCACAGTTCCTCACCTCCTAATGACAATCTACAGTTCCACTGCTCTCTAGAGTTAAACAAGCAAATCAACATTGCGGCGCCTATAACATTCAGGAAGTTTGGTTATAATTGTGATATTTCATTGTTAGTGGAGAGTCAGGCGAAGAAGGCAGCCTTTGGTGAATTTAACCAACAGAGTCGGCTTTTAGGAAGTGGATACGACAAACGATTGTTTAATCAAGGCTTACAGACACGGTAAACAATGATAGACGTTGAGGTTCATCACACTGCTAAGCAGAATCATCACTGGAAATCGCGTGGCACGATAGGGAAGCTAGTATTTTTATAAATGTCTGAAATTTCATGATTACGGAAGCTGACTGTAAGGAGATGACGTGGTCTGTTCATGCGCTCTTTGTTATCTGAGAACTGAGCCAGAACTGAACCGTGCCAGCTCTACTGATGATCTAGTATCAGTTTAGCACGGTTTGGTTGGGTCTTGCACAGTCCGGTTCAGTTGTTCCTGCCATTTACACTCAACAGTTATCTCGGTTACCATGTTCGGACCGATGTCGGCACAGTTTCAAAAGGGTAGTGTAAATGGGGCTTAAGAGATGTATGTGTTTTAAAAATAAAAAAAATAAGAAGATCCATATATAGTCAGACAAGGCCTTCTGATACCAATTACCAGGACAAGGTCACTCAAACCCTTTTTCTTCATAATTCTGGTGCACAGTTTAAACTTTAAAAAGTGGTCCTTACCCCCTATATCTGATTAAAACTACTCCAACTATGTGGCTAAGTAGCTATTTAATAAATACAAAATTATCATCAGATCTGATTCAAAATTGTCCAAAAATATGTTAACTGGTGAAACGTCATTGCTTTGCGCAGTTCAGTCACATCCAAACAAGGACAGGATAAACGTTTCATTTTTTGCTACTATCTCAGTAATCCCACTCGGGAGCCACGCAGCACATCAGATGAGGGGAACATAGCTCTCATAGATAGCCTATAAAAGGCATGGAATCTGCTTGGTACTGAGACAGATGTACACCCACACACAGAAACCCTGAGAAAACAAATCTGAATGCTGATTGATGGCATAGAAGAATTCTGTTTTAAGCTATGTCATTTAATTTAAATCTTAGTATTTGTGGATGTGTTAGCAGTCTGGCAGCTGTAGGATGTGGTATTAAATAGTTAACAGGGAGTAGTTTCTATAACAGAAAAAATAATGCTTAAATATACCCTTCCTCTTCGCTGTTTATTCCACAACACCCAAAGGGCCTTTTAAAGCTAACCCAGCCACATCATGCCTAAATGTGAGCATAAGTGTTTCTGAAATAGGAAATACACATACCCAGGTATTCAGGAATTTGTCTATTGCCCTCCTTTTTGCACCATCTGCTGTTTTTTCTTCCCTTATTTTCCTGGAACAAAGCCTTTCAGCAGCCAGCCTGAAACCCAAAAAACTGTAGAGAATATCTTGACATTTAAACCTTATTGTGCTCCATTGTCTGATTAATTGAAGCAGAATCATATAGAGGAAACAGAAGGTTTTTATACAGTACACCTATTGTAAAACTGTGAGAGCAGTTTTATGATTGATGGTGGTGTTTTGTCTCCAGTGTTTACCCTGTGATTAAGAATATGGCATTAGCACAAATTAAAAAAATGGAGGACTCTGTTACGCCTTTGCACACTTTGTCAGAATATGAGACTAAGGTGTGAATGTAAATCACCCCACACAGAGCAATGTTAACACAATATATGCATGCTCCCTCTGTCGGCTCTGCTGCTCTGAGCTGCAGGGGACATTCATTCATGCTGCCAAGTCCAGGCAGTCCAAAGATAGGGTAACAAATCATATCGCCCCCTCAGAGACAGTAATTTTTAAAAATTGCTTTGTTGATGCACATAATAGAATCCTTCACAGTTCAGGAGCTGGAGATATGGGTGCATAACCAGACAGTCTGTTGAAATTTTATTAGAATCAGTACTTTCATCTTTATCAATGGATTCACTGTAAAGCTGGACACCGTAGCCGAGTTTGATCCTAGCTTCAAGCAGTTGGAAAATACAACAAGAAGCCTTTATAGTGAGGTCACAAATATGATTCAAACAGTGTAATCGTACATTTCTATATAAAAAAAAAACCCTTGATCAAGTATTTCCTTTAAGTCAGTCCAAAATGTTTAACAACTCTCCAAAATGAGTGCTGTGAGTAGCACAGCATGACCCCATCCACATTAAATTGTGATTAACCTTTTCTAAAATGAGTCAAACTTCTTGTTATGAGTTATGTGCTCATAACATTAATGAATGAACCTTGCTGTGATGCATAATTTGCTCAAACGAGTCAGTCACTGTAATTTGATTGAGGTGATAACTCAATCCATGCACTATTGATGGAAACAATAAAACTGAGTCAAAAAAGAGTCACTCTGCACTGCAGCAAACTGACTTTATCTCAATGACATCTGCAATGTCAAAAATAAGGTTAAGTTCCCATAAAACTATGTGCAAAATGATCACTCTTTTATTGTGGTATACTAATTAAGTTGATCAAAGATTTTATGAGCTTGTACAATAATCCACAACTTCTTGTTTTCATGGGTTATAAATATAATCAAATACAGAAAAGTGATTTTTTTAGACATTAAGTAGGAGAAGGAGGTATGCTGAATACTCAGGGACTTGAAAAACTATACTACTAAGATAATTAGGGTGTGCTTTTGCTCAGTAGGCAAAGAAGTCATTTTGCATCAACAGTTTTGGTTTTGTCCCATCTTTCCCTTGTCATATGTCAAATTTCCCCTGGACAAAGCACTTAATCCTAAATCAGTGTATCAGTATATAGTTGTGAGAGCAACTCGATGAATGTGGCTAAAAGTGAAGTATTTTCACTATGACTAGAAAAATCCTATTTTAAGTTAAGTTAATAAAAAAACAACTCATTCACATCTATACATTCCCAATTATTTAACTAAAAATAAGATATAAGAGTAATAGAAATGTGTCTTTTACCACAGTTGTGCTCTCTCTGTTCGATATTGCATTTCCTAGATTGTGAGTCTGTGCCTGTAGCTAAAGAGACATCCTCAGTGTTACTTGAGCAAGCTGCAACCAAGAAGTTTGAAGAAGTTGCAGCTTTGCAAGCTGTGAGCATTTCTCTGGATGTTTGTGTCACCTAAGCAGCCAAGGAGAGCAGAATATATGGCACTAATAGGGAACAGAATGGCCCAGCTAACAGGTCTGTTGCTGGTCATGAACTGCTTGTTTAGTGGAGGTTCAAGTTGAGCTGAAACCAGTTTCACACTGGAAAATTCTCCTAAGGGACCTCCTAAAACAGCAATTCAAGTCAACTGAGATGTGTTTCATGGGAAGTTAGTTTATTTATGTAGCTTCTTCTTCTTTTATTCCTATGCTAATATCAAACCTCAATTATATTATTTATGCATGGTGTGAATTTCACCCCGCCTCTCGCCCATTGACTGCTGGAGATAGGCACCCCTCGCGACCCCACTCGGGACAAGCATGTCAGATAATGGATGGATGGTGTGAATTTCAGAGTTCATGTTTTACAGTACATATTTTAGGATCTTTTGTGGAGCAGAGAGAGGGCCTTCAGTTTTTTAGACAAAGGTTCTGTTTGTTGCTTTCTACTTGGGTGAATGGCTTTAACTTGTTTTGTAGTCAAATATGTTTTACTTTTATAATCCCGGACACAAGCGGCTGAAATGAGCTTTAAGCATAGTGTGTCTGGGCTCTCTCTTAGAGATAGGGTGAGGAGCTCAGTCTTCTGGGGAGGACTCAGAGTACAGCCACTGCACCTCCACGTCAAGAGGATGGATGGATGGATGGATGGAATCTGGGTTGAATTTAAAACAAGCCAGATGGTATAATTTTGCTCTACAGGCCCTCTATGGCTGCAGCGAGCCAATCAATTAATCTAGAAAATGTTTTTAAGGATCTACTGTTATAAAAAGAAAAAATCTTAGTCAATTAAAATACTTCAGTGAACTGTTTTGAGCTTCAAAATAAAAATATTTCAATTAAAAATTAAACTAAAATATAATTTAAAATATCCTTGAAGAATTTTGACTATGGTAAAAAAAAAAAAAATGTAGTGTGACTTTAAAAATAAAATCAGTTAAATAAATTGGTTAATGATTTCAGGTCTATTTTTGCCTTGTCTAATTTTCTACAACTGAACACAAATAAAAAATATGTATATGTTTTATGATAAACAAATATGAACCAGTGGCGGCTGGTGGAGCTATAAATTCCAAATAGTCATATACCAAACATATACTAAGTTGTCACACACCAGTATATTTATATGAATGCCAACAACACCCATACTTTTACTTTTTTAACATATTTGTTGCCCTCCTGAGGCTATCTGAAGGCAAATCTGTGTTTTGCATGATCCAATATTGTGTCACATACCTAAAAAAAACCAACAATGTACCAGTTTAATAACGGAGAAGCTATTGGTCAATGGACAAAGATTTTTGCGCCCTAAGGCGGAAATACGTCACTGACTGGACCGGACCGGGCATTCGAGCCCCTGAGCCGTCAGCTCCGGGGCTGGTCCAGTTTTGCTGCACTGTAGTCAACTGAAATCCCGGATGATTTAGAAATTTCCCCCCAGACATTTTTTTTTAGGTATGAATAGCAGCACATCTCCAGGAAAAAGAGGACATCTGGTCACCCTACCATATCAACAATTTGATATTTCAGTGAGTGAGTGCTTGTTGCTATGATGCATCTTTCCCTCAGCAGCTTCGCTCATTGTAAACCAACCAATCAGTGCACAGGTAATCTAAATATTCATGAGCATACCATAAAAGGAAGTAAACCTGTCGTTTCATCCTTTTTTAACCAGCCTTGCATTAGGGCTCATAGAACAGCAAATATGCCATTTTCAGCCCAACCAATGTTACACACCCTATTCAGAGACCTTAAGGACCAACACCGAATACCCTTTATAATCATTCTATGAACCCTTTAAATATAACAGGTTTAGGACCACAGTATGTCCTGCACAACCACAATGCAAAGACAACACACCACATGTTGATGCATTTTATTCAGAAAAATGACTTATCTCGTCCGGGATACCCCATCCACCTGGGAATGTAGTCGTCTTTGCTACTGCAGCCTTAAACTGAACATGAAGAAAAAAAGACCTCACTGTCTTGGAGAGATAAGGTACATGACCCATCTCACCTTACTTATCATAGACCTGTCTGTCGTCTCAATAATCACACCTCCCAGCAAGTTGTAAGGTTGTATAACATCACTGAGAAATGTCCACTCAACAAAACAGTGAACAGGAGGCGAAGAGGAAACTCACAGCCTTCACTCATGTGGCCTTTGACTCTGTCAGCTTCATTTTGATGCAGAGAGAGGAGAAAACAAAATACAAATAGAAAAATGAGTTACATAAAAAGTAAAAGGCTTCTTGAGATAAAAAAAATAGACAAAATCTGGCAAATAGGAATCTCATGCTAGCTTTCAAAAGGTTTTGCAAGCAAAACCAGTCTTTCTGATATGTAAAACAGCTTTATTCTAAATTCTAGTTGTTGTTTTTTTAAGGGGTTATACATTTTATGTTGAACCATGTGTTATATGACAACTTTGTTTTTATAATGTCTGTGCCACATGTGGGGAAATAGCATTGAAATCAACATAAATGCATACAAAATCTGCCACCAGTTCCTTTCAAGAACCAGATGGTTAATAAATACACAAAATCAGGCAGATGCTGTTTTACAAACTGAATTAATTCCCTTTTAATGCTATGTATAGTAAACAGTGCAGCTACAAGATTGTGCAGGAGAATATCAAAATCAGATATTAACCCACTCATTTTACAGAGAAAACACTCTGTTAAAAAAGAATAATAAAAATATTAAAATAATAAAAACTGCAGATATGTCATTTCCCTCACCAAAAACATACTATTAACAGGCATTAGTCTTTATCAGAGGCACTTTAGATGTATCTTCTCTTCAAAAAATCTAAATCAATTTAACTATACTTTGCAAAGAAGTTGCTCATCAGTTCTAGCCTTTGGCTCCCCTGGTCTCCTCATTAATATTTACCAAAAAAGGAATAAAGCCCCTGTCGCACCTTGACCATTTGAACCAGCTGTTATGATTCTGGCCTGTTTGACTGCTCTGCAATCAATTACAGCTGCTGCCTGCTGCACTGCAGTGCAATCAGCAGCATGTCTCTCAGCTGTGTTTTAGCAGTTATAAGACAGCCTGTGGCAGGCAGACAGGGCCAGATAATTGCAAGCCAACAAGCAAGCGGTATCCAGCACGTCATGTTACCTGACCAAGCTCTTGACCAAGCCTCCGCTTCACAGATTTTCCCTCTTGCCAAGGTCCTTCCAGGACCTTGATCCTGCCTCTGTGCTCCAAACCACCCAACTGTTGCCCATCCAACAACTGTTTAAAGGAGCAGTTTGCTCTGTTCAAGCTGCTGATCCACGCTTAAAGGTACACTATGCAACCGGTGTTGATTTTCCAGCGAGGCTCCCCCCAGAGGGCGAAAGTAAAAGTGCACTGTCGTAAATATGCACAGCTGTTCTCCTGGTTTCTCCGTCAAGCCAGGCGCGGTTGTTTTGAGCTTAGCAGCGAATGACTAATGCTGCGTTCACACTGGACATAGCTGGCGCGACAGAAGCAGCGAGTTTACATGCAAAGTCAATGGTTGATGCGCGTCAAGGCGCAGCAAAAGGTCCGGCGGCGCGTTTTGAGATGCAGGCGCAGCACGTCTGAGCAGCTGAAGCAGCGCGTTTAAGCATCTGACGCAGGGAGAGAGACACAGCGCTGATGATCACTCCTCTTAAACAGTTTATTGACGCCTAAATTAACTGAAAATGCAGAAATCTGCCGGCAGAATATGCAGTTTGGATTAATTAGATGAAAAAAACCTACCAGCTGCCGCGGTGAACTGCGAGGAGGCAACCCGGCCAGAGGCTGCTGATGACGGGATCCCTGCTGTTGGCGCATACCTGGTATGTGGGGGTCTGAGCGGCTCCGACAGAAAAAATATTGAAGGCAGGATAATAATCTGAATGAACTGACTGCACTGATTACGTTTTCAGGTGTATTTTCTCACTTAAAAACATATTAAAACTACTTTATTCCCACTGATCACAGCAAATATAGCTGCAAGGCAGAGAAAGGATAGTGAAGCTCCGTCCAACGCGCGTCAGACACACTTTTGCACCGCGCAGCCAGAGCAGCAAAGCTGCTTCAGCCACGCGTCAGAACTAACTGGTACAAGCAGCAAAAATGAAGCAGCAGACGCGATTTTGCTGCTTTTGCTGCGTGAACGTAGCATAACTGCACAAAGATTGCCACTGTGCTAGCAACGAGAATGCTTTTAACTGGGGGCGTCTAGCAGTTCTCGCCGTAAAGCAAGACTGACTCTCACGAGACTTCTGAGCCTGTGGGTGCGGGTCGGTGCTCCTGCAGTTGCAAGTGCGGTATTTCCCCCACAGACCACCAGGGCGGCCGAGAATACCTTTGTTCAACCTGAAATGACTCATTTAATCATCCATAACGTTATGGAACACATTAATTAACTGAAAAATGTTGCATAGTGTGCCTTTAAGGGAGGGCACTGATAAGGTTAGTGGTTTGGTTGGTTTCATGCATTTCATTATTTGAATTCATTCAAGCCACTACCCTACATCTACCTTCTTATTAATCCCTGGTCCTCGGTGGATGTCCTCCTGAAGTCCTGAGTTCTGAATAAACTGTTTAAGTTCTTATCCTGTGTTCTGGCTGAAAATGAGGGTTTTCTGTCTGGATCATTACACCAGCGTATGCCTGACGTACGAAAAATGTGGCAAAAATGCTGGCATACATTGGATAAATTATGAGTACGCTGCAACACGCTGGCACACGTCGACATGCAGCAAGTACGTCGAGAGGTATGCAAGCGTATGCTATACATGGGCTGATCATTTGAAATACATTAAGTGTAAGTTACTTACTACGTCCTGGTGTCTAGCTTTTCCAAAACCTATGAGCAACTTTTGCATAACCTATTGGTAACTTGTCAAGAACTTATCTCCGATGCATATCAACTTATCTGACATGTTCCAGACTAATGCTGAACGTGTTTCCAACGTACAGTTACAGTATAACGCATTATTGGCAGCGTTTTAGTATAAAGGGGGGTTCACAGGAGGAAACCGTCAGTTCTCCTCCAGGCTTCATTCCCATCATAGGGTGAGCGAGAGACAAATTTCCTAGCAGACATGATGCTGAATCTGCTAAAACTGCAAATTTTCTTTCTTTTTTTCTTATTTATTCTTCTTTGGGGCGCAGTTGGTAATCAGCAGCTAGTTGATACTGAGCTCAAAGACATCTTTTTAAGCAGACTGGGCGCCTCCGGCTGCATCGCTACCCCCCTCAGGACAGTGGCTTATGCATAATTTCATGGGCATTATGCTGCCATGTGCTATGCCTAAGCTAGATTGTTGTTGAACATAAGCTCTGGACACGTTATTAATTATTTATGTATACGCCCAAAATTGAAAAAATACATAGAAAGTTAAGTGTATGCCAGCATTTTAGGAGATTCTGGGACGTTGGGCATACGTTGGCTAAATTATCAAGGTGTGACAGAGCCCTAAGTTACAAAGCAGCATTATTCAAACTTCATGGTCCCTGCTGAGGTAATGACACTTTTCATTTACTGCCTCCATTTTTTACATGCCAGGGCAGCTGTGGCTTGGAGGGAACACTACGTAGAAAGTTTTGGCTTAGATCTCAGCTGCCTCTCAGCACCTGTTGCTACATTCTTTAGCAGGATAAAAAAAAACTGAAGTTGAGTGTTGAGCTGCGAATCACCGTATTAGCATATCAATGTTGTGAGTATAGCTGACTGAATAAAACTTGCAAGAGGGCCAGACATAACTAGAAATGTGTCATTCCTGAATTGTAACCCAGCATGCCTAAGTAAACTCTCAGTCATCCTGGTTATGGCAACCAAAAAACAAGCTTGATTGGGGCAACCAGACTTTTAGAAATGTTTTTAGAAAAACTAGGTGAAAGACCAGTCGCCTCTAATATCAGCTTAACTGTTCTGTGGTTAGAACAAAACCATGGAAATCATTGTTTTCTGCCCTTTAAGAAGATTTTTGAAAACTTTGGCATAAAATTCCCTCAATGTAAAACATGGTGGTGGCAGCTTTATGGTGTGGAGATGATTATCATTAACTGGGATATGGATCATGTTGGCACAAAATCAAATCCCAAGCTTTATTTAGAACAGAAGCCCTTTGACATTTGTAGATCTGTCACATTCCCTGAAAACTCACTTCTATGGCAAGATTACTGATTTTCTCTTCCAATAATCTTAAGGATGCAAGATTATCCAGATGGCTCGGCAAACATTCTTATAATCAAATTTTTCCTGCTGTTTGTGGTGTGTTAAGAGTGATCTAGCCTGTTTGGAAGGATGTTGCGATTGCTCCAACATCCAATTAGGGACATTCAACATGTATGATTGTCTTTTCCTGATATGGGGAGTGCTCCCCAAAATACACAGCCTCTTGAATGTGATCAAAAAAAGGAAGTTGACTGAAACACCGAGGGTAAAAAAAAAACAAAAAAACAATTCACCTCCATATCAGAGTGTAGCTATCTCTACTTCTTTACCCAACGCTCTCCCCTTCACGTTTTAGCTCAAGTTTTTTTGGAGAATTCCTGTCTGTTATCTGTGTGTCTAGTGAGTGAAATCTGGCTGTACAGTGCAAACTGTTGGACCAACCTATTGTATCTAAGATTTTTCTGTTGTCATGTGTTGGGGCTCTAATAACTTAAATGGCAATGTTAAAATCTTGCCTTGTGAACCAAGCATAAAAAAACCGAAGATAAAACCACTTTGTTCGTCAAACTGTGCTGATAAAAATGTAAACAAACATGTTCCAGATGTACGGAGTGCCCAGAGTAAGCCTGTGTAAGGTTTTGAGTGGCCGAGGCATTACTACAAAATTAAACAAGAGGCTTAATGTGGCAGCAGACCAGCATTCCAGGGATTATGCATCATGATACTATGGGTGGAAATGTGGCTTGTTGACAAAAAGCACACATGCCCAGTTAGGTAATTTTACCACTGCAGAAAGACAGGATTCAATCAAGTGTCTTGGTGCATGTTGTTCAGATTGACAACTGACATAACCCAGGCATGCCCAAAGTCGTTTGGGCTGCTGTCCTGCAGGTTTTAGAGGTTTCTCTGCTTAAGCACAGCTGATTCTGATAATTGCACTTCTGTCTATTAATCAGCTAAAAATCAGCTGTGTTGGAGCAGAGAAAGCTGTAAACCCTGCAGGACAGCGGGACTTTGGGCATGTCTGACATAAACGAGCCCTATCATTGAGAATACAATGTCACTCAGATCAAAATATTTTGATTACTTTTGTTACAAAAAATTTTGACGAGCTCTTAATTCTCAAAACTTAATGTACATATTTCAAGATGCTTAAAAACTGAGGTTGAAACATGACTTTTACAGTAGATCTACCTTAAGGCCAATGTTGCAGCTTAAAATTAAAATGAGCATTTCTCTTAAGTGTTAAGTATTTCAATTGTCACACTCCACACATTACTTACAGTACTTTACCTCCTTTTCTACATCTCTCAGCATAGGCAGGTTGGAGGGCAGGAGGACTTATAGCTGGACGGGGAGGATGTTGGTCATACCAGGACAAAGTTACTTCAGATTTTTAAGCACTCATAATATTTCCATTTGAACTTTTGAGTTGGACAGAAATAATGTTAAGATGTATTAAAATATATTATTTTTACTCAACTATCATTAGTTGACAAATCTGCTGTTAAATCTCAAACTAAATCCTGAAGGTCTGTGCATGAATGAGGGAAGGTCTCTGATCTTTTCCATCACTCTAAAATTCTCAAGGTTTCTTGTTCCTCTCTGTTACTTTCTGCTCCTTCCACAAAGTTTCTACAGGATATAGTTGTTGGAACTGAGATGCCACAGGTAAATGTATTTCTGTGGGTTTGGCCTCATGTTTTAGGTCATTATCTGAGATGCAAATTCAGTTTTCTGTGGCAGTTCACTAGATCTGCAACAGCGATAAATGAGACACTACTGGCGTGAGTCTTTTGCAACACAGTTTTCAGACGGTTGACGATGAAAAAACTAACACCTGTCTTACTTGAATAGCCTTTTTACTTGTTTTTCCTGTTTTGATGAAGAGCAAAGAAAAAAGCAAGTTTATACCCAGGCGTTGCTGTGGACACTTGGATATCCATCCATCTATTCATTTTCTATTGCTTAGCCCTTGTCATGGTGGGGCTGGTGCCTATGTCCAACAGTCTATGGGCAGGAGGCAGGGTACACCCGGACAGGTCGCCAGTCTGTCGCAGGACACTCATATAAATGTAGTAAAGTTGGAGGTTTGCTTGTTTCAATGTAATCATACATATTTCAATATAGAGCTTTAAAGAAATCTTAATTACCAAGCCAGTAATGTCGGGCTGGAAGGGCTCTATTTAAAGTCGCCTGATGGAACTGAGACACAAAAAACACAAATTTTAAAGCAAACCAGGCAAACATTTCTTTTTCTTCATAATTTATCCCAGAAATCAACACATCCTGGTGAACAAAAGAAAAACAAATTATTTCTGAAGGAATAAGAATAACTACTGGAAAAGAATAGCTATTTGAAAATTTGTGCCTCTTTATGCAAACCTCTTCACAGCTTCTTAAAAACATCTACTTACAAACATAACAATACAAAAGCTCATTTATAGATGTGACACATCCGTAATACCTGACTATGCAAAATTCTCCTCATTATGTCTCATAGCTTTATTCATAATTCATAACATGTCTAATTTAAAAGCATTACTTAATCCTGCATGTTTACGAGCAACAATAGATTCTCTCTCCAATCTTGCAACCAAGCTTTTCCATTAATGCCTAAGTTACTCTCACTAACTTCTAAACTTTTCCTGCCAAGAGTCATAAAACTCGTCACGTATTCTGTAACCCAGCACTGAACCCCCTTGCTAGATTCTTCATTATAACCCTCTTTCACTCACTGGGTTCTGCAGCTGCTTGCTGCCGCTAAAGCCTAAATCAATACATGGACGCGACTGTTGATGATTCCTGAAGCAGGCCAGATTACTGATCTAGGGAAAATATTCCATGAAAAGTGTTTTGTATTTTAAGTTTTGCTGTGTGCCAGCTGTGATTCCAAAGAAAATTTGTGTCTCACAATGTAGTTCAATATCATATGGAATAAACTATTCTAAAATGCCTGCTTTTATCAGTGTGACATAGAATCACAAAAACGTTACTTATACAGATTTTAATCATTCTGTTTTCGACTGCTCTCATCATCTTTTTACTTCAGGGTCCTGTGAGGCATTGTGATTTCTTCTTATGTAACAGGAGAATAAAGGACAGCTTAGGTAGGAACAGTTACAGACAAGCCGAATGCTTTTGCTGAAGGATATAATGTTGATGTACGAAGGGACAGAAGTCATATTCAAGGTCTGAAAAGTGAAAGAAGCCAGCTGCATGAATGTGAAATGTTTTGTCAGTGCGGGCAGGAAATTAAAAGCTTTGTTGATCTAAAAAAAACACACAAAAAAAA
>NW_015150550.1:1451130-1499234 GCF_000732505.1 Cyprinodon variegatus | reverse complement strand
AGTAATAACTCTCAGTGCCTGAACTGGATCCTGTATTTGGATCATAGTTTGCTGGCTGAGGCAAAAATCTGTAACTTTATTTCATTGCAGAAGCCAAACGATGAAGAATTTCCTAATTATAGGAACGGGTGGGATTCTGTGTTGCAGAGGGAATCTACTTGAAAAGCAATTTAAGTGGCTGAAAACAATATAACAGAAAAGTTTACAAACCACAGTTAGATTTTATTCATAATATTGTAAAAGAATACATTCTTGCATTATTCAAAGAGGGCTGTATTTGTAGCTGTGACAGAATTCCTCTGACTGTATGTCAGTGTTTAGAGGGGTGTGAATGGCAGTGTGTGTGTATAAATGTCTTCAACCCTGTGAATGTGTAGTGATGCACATTTTTGTGAACATCCTCTTAAAAAGATCCGGTTAGCCCATTTCATTAGTCAGTGACTGGACAGGCCTCAGTGAGCCCATCGGGCTTTATTAGTTCATGCTGCTGTGGGTAGACACACATCACAGAACTTGCACATAAAAGCAAGTGAGGAATGTTAAGACGCCCTCAAGACAGGCAATTTCTCACTTTAATTGTTTGATTTTTGTAGCTTTTCAGTTTTAGGATAAGTCTGAAATAAGAATATAAAAGCAATAGGGTTTGGGTTCTCTGGACCCTTTGGTTCTCAAAATTCAAAGCTTTGGTTGTTAAGACCTGGGGGAAATAGCAATTAAAATCACTCAATACACTCAAGATAAATTACACTAATGGAAAACAAATGCTGCATCAAAACAAATGCTAAAGATATAGTCTCCACATAGAAGTACATC
Source organism: Cyprinodon variegatus (assembly GCF_000732505.1). NCBI lineage: Eukaryota > Metazoa > Chordata > Actinopteri > Cyprinodontiformes > Cyprinodontidae > Cyprinodon > Cyprinodon variegatus. Next base: position 1,498,421 of record NW_015150550.1, on the reverse strand, counting down.
TCTTGTGTGTGTGTTTATATCTCAGTTAAACTCCAATTTGCTTAGGAACTAACTAACTGATGTTGGAGGGCGTGAAAATCTGGAAATCTAAGAATTGTTTGGTAAAACCTGGTGCTGTTTTAGGCAGGAATACACAACAAGTTTTAAGAAGTCAGGGATTCAGACTTCGATATTTCTATATGAAAACTCAAAATGTTATTTTAGAATCAATATGAGCAGCATTAATGATTACCACCTGTATTATATGTGCCACCTGCTTTTACAGCAGGCATTTTTTATTTGTTCTTCCCAAAACCTGTTTTTTTGTTTTAACTTGTGCACTACATTAGTAGATATGTGACCACCTGGAAGTAACAGCCACTTTCAGTCAACCCAAGTACAGTATCTACACTGTACCTCTTCACTAAACCAACCAGAGGGTATTTCGATAAAGCTTTGTAAAGCTTTATTTAGCCTTTATCAATATTCAAAACTTTCCTCAGTAAATTATCCTTAAAAGTCATTTTTGACCTGCTTCGCGGCTGCAATAGGAGCTAATTTCAAATCCACTCTGCATCAAGGTATATGTACGGTCTACAAGCAAATTTCTCTAACACCTAAGAGGTAAATGTCTTCCTGTACACATGCTAAATCAAATAATTATAATGGCAGGTGATAACTTTAGCTTTCAGTCTTCTATAAATGTCAAGGTACTGGGCAGTCATGAAAATGGCCAAATTAAAGAGTTTTTAACAACTTGCTCACAGCTACTATTCTTTGCATTTGTAACATCAAAACATAATTCTAATCACAATCAACTGTTTATCTCCAACCTCTGGTGTATGTAGAAAATACATTTAAAAGGGCAGTTATTACTTTTATTACTCACCCTGTCCTCCTCCTCTCTGAGGTCAGGCATGGTGCTGATACACAAGCTAACAACAGTGACAGCAACCATGATCACTGACAAACAGGCGAAGATCTTCCCTGGTAGGCCTGACTGAGGATTCTCCACCATATCTCTCAGCCAGTTCATCACTTTCCTGTATTTTGTTTCCTCCACTGGGACTCGCTGCATGGCGTTTCTCTGCCTACGCTCCTCCTCCCGTCTCTCCTTCTCATGCACCTCCTCGATGCGTGTGTACATCTTTCTCTTGCAGCAGCGCTCCATGTAGGCCATCTCGACCCCCCAGTAGTTCAACTCGTCATGCAAGGACAGGACACACATCTCTCGCAGAAGCCGTAGTTTCCCTGCTGCCAAGAAGTTAAGGATGACTTTAAAGGCAGATGGAGAGCGGTCAAAGAAGAACTCCTTCCTGGCTTCATCATAGTCGTCACATACGCTGGCAATTTCCTCAAGTGACCGACAGCCACAGAGGCGACCTAGTCTTGTGAGGGGGAACTGCTGGAGAGTGGTCCAGGGGAAGGTGTAACGATTTCCACCCACATTAATCACAGCCAATAAGGTATGGTCAACGGAGACAAGGTCTTCTGGCCTGCGGATAAACTGTGCCCTCTTGTAGTACACTCCCTGGAGGTAAAGAACGAGGCATTAGAATTTGACACAGAACCACACCCACCAGCTTAGTTATCAGATGCACATCAAATCCGTGTTGGACTCCACATTAATTTTGAGTGGCATAGCTACAACAAAGTGTCAAATGCTTCTCAGAGAGTTTGGTCCAAATTGGCATTACTGCATTAGAAAGTTGCTGCAGATCAATCAGCTAACATCAATGGTCAGAACCTCCTGCTCCATTTAAGAAACCAGTCTGAGCTTATCTGAGCTTTGTGAGATGGAGAATTATCCTGTTGGAAGACGGCAATAGAACAGGAGTCCACTCTTGCCATGAAGGGATGGACCTGATCGGTATCAACACTCAGGCAGTCTGTTAACTTTTGTTGGTACTGTGGTGATAAAGTCATACCAAGAATACCTTCTGTACACTATGATACCACCAACAGCCGGAGTCAGGGATACAAACTAGGATGAAGCCAGGCCTTCATGTTGCTTACACCTATTTCTGACCCACCATCTGAATTCTACAGTCGAAATCTGCTGCTGTAGCACATCTGCTTATGAGGTTTTATGTTTTAGGGCTGTTTTTGGTAACACTCTTGTTAATAACAGAGGTATCGAGAAAAACCTGTGGGCTTTGGAGCTACTGTTCTACTGTTTTCTATCATATGCAACTGCTCTTCCCTAAGATCTACAATTTTTGTTTTTTCAGAAAACTTTTCATAAACCTAAGACCTGGTTTAGGGTTAAAATTCCAGTAGATTCCTCTTCAGAAATACCTAGCACCAAAAACCGTCATACTCTCAAAGTAACTTCTTTTTCATTATGCTGCTAAGTTTAACTTCAGCAGGGCATATTCATCACCTTCATAGTAGCAATCTAACACTTTTAATTTGTGCCGATTAGCTGTTTTGAGTAAAAGAGCATGGCAGGAGTACCTTATAATGTGCCTGATAGGTGTGTTATTCTACTTTCATTTGGGGAAGTTTTGACATTAACATACCTTGATGGTCTCAGTTTCTGGAATTTCAGTGAAGATCCGATCCAGACTGCTGTCATCGCTGACCGAAAGATTGCTGAAATCATGGTTGGTGTTGCTGATGATGGGCATGGCAGCATTTGGAAGGCTCGCTGCTCCACAGCGGGCCAATCAGAGCAGGATAAGAACAGGAGTCTTTGGAGGCCAAAGTCTTTCTACACTTCTAACCAGAAGGTTTATTTCAGCCTTCAGTGATCTTAATTAAAGATCAAAATATGTAGCCAAAAGAGAATCGGGGGTAGTACTGATGTCTCTAATCAGCTAATTTCTAGGTGACTTGTATCTAATAGCTGCAACAGATGAGTCCGACGAGTCAGGAAGGCAGGCAAGTGTCCAGGTCCACTGTGTTGCCCTAACAGGATTATGAAGGGCACAAAAACATGATGGCATCATGCAGACGCTGGAAGAGGAATAAGTAGAAAGAGGTCAGAGTGGGTCCTGATTAAACAGTCATCAATAAATCCCTAACAATGACAGGCTGGAGTTTGTCAGCCATAAATAGCTTCCCATGCTGACATGAGGATACAGTAAATTCATTTAACCACAAATCAGGATCCAATGAAGACAGCCTGACTTGTTTAGTTAGAGTGGGTGATAAAGGAAAAGAACATTCAATAGTGTTGTTCACACTAAGAGTAAATTAGTGGCAGCTTTCCTCCAGACAGACTCTGAATCACAGTTTAGAGGAGAATCTTACTGCCAATTTAAAAGCTCTGAAACTTATTGGCACAGTTAGATGTTTCGCTTCCCACATTACTTTGTTGTGCAAATGCACTAAACAGTTCTTGGTCACAATGTGAGTGTTATTCTGCCAATGTTCCAGTCCAACTGCCTTTAACCTTAAACCCTGTCTTTTATTCTCACATTTTGCAACTGAAGCCTAAAATCATCCATTTGAACTACAATTGATTTTGCACTCTGCGGCTATTGCACTGGGCATCAACAATTTCCAATGTGAGGGAATGTGAGGTCACCTTTAGGAAAATAAATCTTCATTTTCTTCCCCTTTGTTATAACTTGTAGTTTGTTTAGACTGAGAGAGCAGCTTGTGAATAAAATCAACATTTGACTCTGGCCTCAGCCTCTCAGTTTAAAAATTTATGCACATACACTTTTTCCTGATCTAAAAAAACAACAGTTTTCCGCCACTGTGACTCCTGCCTCACAACATTTAAGGGTCAACATCATCTTCCCCTACCAGATCAGTTCCCCTACCGATCTGTGCTGCTTGGAGTCCTGCAAGTCCACTCTCTTCCTGTCCATGCTACACTGTAAACCTGAATAGCTGAATAGGTTATCAGAACTCAAAAATGTTGAAGCAATTAGTTCGCACAACGTTACTGAAGCATCCATGCAATACCTAAGTCAGATGAATTATTAATATGTTGAGGGGCATTAGAGGAACAACATGCAGCAATTACCATGCTATTTATTTCAACACACAACTCTATTTGATAGCAATCTGACAACTATAAATCTGCAATCTAGCAACATTGAACAGTCCTCATTGAATCCAATTGCATCCTCTCTTATGGTGTGGAAGCATTAATCACACCCATTACCAATACTATGTCAATAGGCTCTTATTACAATTTGCACAAGTACTTCCTTATTAAAGTAAATTGATAAGCTTAATTAAAACACAATTAATCACTTTGAATTTCCAGGTTTAGTCAGATATTCATATCACAGAAAACAGAACAACAAATCAGGCTCGCGTCTGTATATGCAAACAATGGTAAAATAAGGTCAGAATTCAAATCCAAATGAACTTTGCATTTATATCAAGAGAGAAGAACAAGTCTGCTGTCTCTGACCATATTAACCACAGGCATCAAATGTGTGAATGCATAGAGCAGACCAACCAACGAGGCTTCACTAACTCAGATCCTACAGGATGAGATCCTTCACTGAAGGAACCAATAAATCATGCTGCTCATATCTGGTTTCCCCCTCAAAGAAGAGAAGCTCATGATAAAGTGCATATTAATCAGTCCTTACTCTACAGACTTGAAGTTTTCTTGAGAAAAGTTCAATAAGAAAGATATTTTTAGCACGCTATTCTTAGACGCTGTTTCTACAGATAGGGACACAAAGGACAGGATTAAAGACGCTGCATCAGGATGTGTTGGAAAGAAATTTCAGGCAGAAATTAATTAACTATGTGCGTTCTTATTTAGCAAGTCACACCTTGGTCCTCCTTGTGGAGGATTACCAATAGAATAGGCAGTAACTATAACTTTGGCAAGTCACATACCTTTCAATGAATGCCAGGTAAAATAGTTTATACTTGATTTTGTATGGTTGTTTGCTGCAAAACATTACATGGAGAGGATGTGAACTGTGCCGAATCAGAACATTATTGCTGGAATCTGAGGTAATACACACACACAAAAAAAAAAATACTGCAACCGTTTTTGGCATTAACTTAATCATATTTGGTTACTTTAACACAAGTTTTTTAAATTTTAACAGGGTAGGATATAAAACAATTGTGTTAAAGTAACCTAATATAATTAAATGTCAAAGGCAGTCGCATTATTTTTTTTTAGTGTAACTGTACCATTTTCTACTAAAGATTATAACCAACTACATTTCAGTTTGAAATTGTTTCAAAGCTCAGAGGCTGAAATGCTTCCTGAAGAGATATTTGTAAGACTATTTTAATTATGTTTAAATAAGCTTTATAAATCGAGTTTTTCTGTGGTGTAAAAAAAATGTATGACTAACTAATGTTTAAACATTGTTTAACACTAACAATCTTTGCCTGTAAACCAACTGGTTCAAAATAGTTTAAATGGTCAGCCTTTAACTCAGCTGTACAACTAAATAAAATACTCAGTGAGAACCACTTTATGTGATGAATTGGTACAAATCGCCCTTCCTCTAAGTAATGCCAAAGCTCCATTTACTGTAAAGGTGATGCGACAGAAACGCTCTCTGCAGAGATCAGCCAGCTGGAACTTATGGAGCACAGCTTACCATTTTGTGTCCCGCACTCATCTCCTGATGTCCGAATGAAATCTGAGGGAAACCCCTGTATTGCTGCGTGATCCCACCGCAGCCTCTTCAACTCCGCATCCGTCTGTCAGCCGGCAGCCTCAGGCGCCTCGTGCCATCAGGAATGAGGAGGAAATCCCTGACATCTGCATCTTCCAAGCTGAAGGGAGGTGCGCAGCCGGTCTGAACGCAGAGGTGGTAGGAAACAGGTGAGGGTCGGTGCGCTGAAAGTGTCCCGTTCCAGCCCACCCAGCGGTGCTACGGGAGGGGGGGAGGCATAGGGGAGGGGAGGGGGAGGCAGCTTGGAGCAGCTGTGCTCAACACCGGTGCCCCGAGTAGCTGTTCAAGTTTGCGTAAAGGTGATGGAAGGCGCAACGGTAACCAGAGACATCCGGAGTTCATCTGACCAAGAGGTTTAATTAGAAGTAAAGGCGGCGAGTGTCTCCTGGGGTCTGCGGGATAAATCTGCTGATGGATGGATTCTGTGGAATTCAAGGACACAGAGGAGATGTTGCGCTCTTTGTTTATATCCCTCAAAGCATTGTGCGCAACAGGGGGCGCGGTTTCCTCTGAAAATAATGTGCAAAATGGAAAGAAAAGAAGAAAAGTCTTTACAGAACACATTTTCTGTAGGGCTAAATTAGAAGATGTTATATTGGCTTATTAAATTTCGGATTTAAAAAAAAACTACATAAAAAGAAATATCAATTCATTAACTAAAAATCAAATGTAAATATCCAGCATTTATGGTAAGAAGGCTGAACAAGGAAATATTTGAACAGGGTTAACTTTGATAACATGGATATCAAACTGAGTGGGCAAGGTTTTAACTGACAAGATTGGCTTTGAGCAAGGAAGGAAAGGAAAGGAAAGGAAAGGAAAGGAAAGGAAAGGAAAGGAAAGGACAGGACAGGACAGGACAGGACAGGACAGGACAGGACAGGACAGGACAGGACAGGACAGGACAGGACAGGACAGGACAGGACAGGACAGGAAAGGAGGTGGGTAGAGAATAAGCTCTGGAACCCAGACCTGAAAAATACGCCAACAAAATTACAGACAATTGAGGACCAATTGCATTTTATGACCATGTGATGGTTGGAGCTGTTTCATGATGGACTCTAGCAGAGGGAAAAAAAGGTATAAATGATTTTAGTTTATGATGAATTCTTGTTTTGATTTGATTTGCAGGAATGTATGTAAATGAGGTGACTCTTGGGAGCCGGTTCATGCAGCCCACTCAAGCTGTGCTGCTGCTTTACACAGGATCTTCCTCGCTCTCTGCAGAATATTTCAAGCATATCCTGACAATTTAAGTGATCTATTAAAGCTACAAAACTACATTTCATACACGTCCTGCGGATGCCTCCAGCTTCTGCTTTAGACCCTCAACCAACCTACCCCCCCTAGAAATTATATCTGTACAAAGCAAAGGAAGCTTAAAATGTGGAGTTATAGAAAGAAATATATATTTGTATCCAACTGTTTATATGAACCTTTCAGCCTTAAGACAAGTATTGGATATGTTATGTTTATTGTGCATAGTTAAAGCACTTTGAGTGTACAATTGTTGAAGTCTACCACTGTGAATAAATAAATGTATAGTTGGAGCTAATTCATAAATAGAAATGAATTAAACTTAGTAACAGAGCAGCTTTAGGAACTTTTTCTGCAATTTAGTTAAAGGTTAAAGAAAAAAGGGACAGACGTCGTCTGCCTCTCCCCTGCTGGCTTCCTGGGTTAATCAGTTATGGGAATTATTTTCTACATAAGTCCGATATAAAAATACACAATAGTATTCGGTGTTGGTTCTCCCCTTTGCTCTTGATGCACTACTGAAGAAATCTTGTTATGTAAAAAAGCAGCATCCTGTCATTCATGTGGGATGGGCCAGATGAGTGGATACACAAATGCAAGTGAGGAAACTAATGAGAGCTAGAGATACTAGAGAACTCTGTTCAGCAGATGTATGAAGGACACTAATGTATGTTTCATACAGAAACAGTTGGCCATACATCAGATTGCATCACAAGAAGACACATCCCAGTATTCTAGGCTGACTTTGAAAAACCTTCACAAACATTGACAAAATTTGTCCATTAAAAACATTCAGAGGACCCTAGTCAGCAGAGTTGCAGATTTCTTTCAGTTTGCCCTTGAGAAGCAGCTCATTAGGTGCTCGTGCCTTTGGGAACAACTAAAACGAGCAAACACTTTGTCCTGCCTTCAAGGCTACAGGCAGAGCAGACAACACATTAGTGAAAGTGGAGATGGAAACTGGTAGAAATGGAAACTGAGGAGCCAGGTGGGGGGTCCCTCTGCATGTGTGAGTGTGCTTTCTCAGGAAAAAGACATTCTCCATATGGATTCCATCATTACTCATTAACCCACTGTGCAAAAGGTCTAATAGGTGTTTCCAACATGAGGTCAGACTCCTTTCATACTGAGCTGTTTGTTTTGCTAGTCGAGGAAATTTTGTTTTATAACCTGAAATACTAGGTGCTTTGGTGATGTTTTTATTTCAAGTTTTTTTATTATTTACATTTTCTATTGTGTAATTTACATGTACCATATGAAAAGGAGAATTTGACTGTCATACATGTTATGCACATGCAATTATTTTTGTATATTACCAACACAAAAGCACTTTAATGTGTTGCATAGCTATGGACAAATGCAAGTGAAAACACTAAGATAGCCACAGCCCAGACGGTACTGGCAAATCTTAGCCTGGCAGATTAAGAGTTTAATCCCTCACAGGCAAGAGGAGCAGAGAGGGGATCACAGCAGCTGGGCTCTTCTGGTCAGATGATGAGAAGTTTGAGGTGTGTGGAAAAGAGGAAGGGGGGGAATGACTTACTCAGCAATCTGAAAAATCACTGAGGGAAAATTATTTCATAAATGGTCATTCCAGTTGGTCCTGCATAACTTCTATTCTGTCTAAGCTCATTATCTCTTTCTGTCAGATGATTCTTTCCTTATATATCTTTGAGAAAAACATTCCTTGCAGTGGATATTTGAATGAAGTGATGAAGCAGATTCAGATTTAAATGAGAAGGTAGAGAGGATGAGTGTTGGCGAATAGGAGATGACTAAGACTAAGGCCCAGCCCCATTTCTCTCACTTGGTTCTTAGAACACTCCAGTGAGTTCCCTCCACAGTGAAGTACACTCAATGAGGGAAGTGCAGGTGAAGATTTTCTCCCTAAGAATTGGGACACCACTTGTAAAATTACATCCCAGCCCAGTAGATGGCATTAATAAATAGCCGTTTACACTTTAGTGATGTGTTCACCTACATCATGTGTAAACACAACCTGAGTCACAACCTTCTGCATGGAAAAACTGCCATACTCATAACTTTTCCCTAAACACATGCATAATATTGAACAACAAATATATTACAAAACGTAAAAGGTCAATTTATGAGCCAGCATGGATAAATAAAGATATCACAACCATATATAGTAAATTAATAGACAATCATGGTAATATAATTAGCTTATAACTTATAATTCTAGCATGCAAGAAGCACAAAGTGTTGGGAGGTCCCAGATTTCCCCAAAGTGGGAAAATAAAGGTATTCTATTTTATTCTATTCTATTCTATTCTATTCTATTCTATTCTATTCTATTCTATTCTATTCTATTCTATTCTATTCCATGTCTTCATTTTAATTAACAGCGGAACAAGACAATATGAGTAAAAGTACTCCTCTCTAAGGCAACTATGGCTCAGTGGGTTCATTTCGGTTGTTGTGTCCTTGAGCAGGACACTTCAACCACCTTATCTATGGCTAATAATCAGAGGGCCTAGTGGCGCCTAATTTATCTCAGCCTCACTTCTGTCAGTCTGTCCCTTGGCAGGAGTAGCTTGTAGCTTGCCACCATGGTTGGTTCTAGACAGAGGCTAACAGGGGCCAATGCGCCGCTAGATATGGTCCCCGAAGACTCAATACTAGAAACATTTTTAAATAATGATAAGCATTGGTACGGTAACTATAACTGATTGGTTCCTTGGACATGTTTTATGTTACACCTTTACACATTTTAACAATAGTCAAAAATTTAGGATGCTGCACCAGGGCAGTTGTGGGTGAGCGGTTAGGGTGTCAGACTTGGATCCCAAAGGTTACCGGTTCGACTCCCGACCCGCCAGGTTGGTGGGGGGAGTAATTAACCAGCGCTGTCCCCCATCCTCCTCCATGACTGAGGTACCCTGAGCATGGTACCGTCCCGCCACACTGCTCCCTTGGGGCGCCATTGAGGGCTGCCCCCTTGCACGGGTGAGGCATAAATGCAATTTCATGGTGTGCAGTGTTCACTTGTGTGTGCTGTGTCACAATGACAATGGGAGTTGGAGGAGTTTCCAACTGGTTCCATTATATTCATGCAGCCAACACATTTTTTTTAATCTCTGGGAAAGAACATGGTTTTCTTTTAAGGAAATAGATAACATTTATTTGTTTCACTCAATAAGCTAACAATATCAACAAAATACATTTTCTAGCTGATGGAAAAAGTCAGAAAAAAAGGAAGAAAGTTTGTGCCAATCCTCACTTCTAGCAGTGAAATGCATGAGGGTTTCAGTTATGTTTAGCAACTCAATAAGATCAAGATCTGGGCATCGACTAGGTCAAAGACTTTTCATTTCTTAATGTCAGCCAGCATATGAGGGATCTACTGGTATATTTATGTATTGATATATACATATATTAATCATAATACTCTAGTTGTGCTCCAGCTAACTTCTTTTCAAATCGTCTCACCTTTTCCTCAAGCTTTCTATGATATATTGAAGAATGCATAGTATTTATTTATGATGCTGACCAGGTCCTGCTTCAGATCAAAAAGCATCTACAGATCATGCAGTTTCATCCACATGCCAAATACAGGTCCTCTAAATGCCGTTGCAACAGGTTACATTGACTTTCAGGCCACACTCTTGGAAGCCATATCTGAAAATAAAGCTCAGAGCATATTGTGCAAGAGCATGTAATTTTGGCTGCGAAGAACTATTGATGATGATAATAATCAAAATTTATGCATCAGGAGACCACCTTATGGCTTTAGAAATTGATAGCCAAATATCTCCTAAACTTTTTAAGTTATTGTTTTAGAAATACCCTTCCTGGGGAGGTCTGATCATGCAAAACAACAGATGAGATTAACCTGAGCACATATACAGAACAAACACAAAAAAAATATTTCCATATATATACTATTTTATTTAAAACAATATGCGTTAAAGTAAAATCAGTCAAAAAACTCATAGTAAAAGAGGGAAAATACAAAGTAAATTTAAAACAATAACCAATAAACTGATGCAGTGATATCACTGTTCAGTGTGAAAGTATATGTAAAGCCACAAAGGTTTGTTTAATGTATTATCAGTGTGGCTAAATAAGCTTTGAAAGCAAACAAACAAACAAAAAAAATAAAAACAACAGCTTATATATGTTTAGACAACCAGTCCACAATAATAAAGAATAGAAAATAAACAGTTTAGCAGAAAATGTGTCAAAAATTATTTATTAAATTAGAATCAATAACAATAAATTAAATTAATAACATTTAGGACAATTGGTTTTTATGTTGTACTAACAAGCCATGACAGGCAGAGATGGAATACTAAGACAGCAGCTTTAAGCGAATATGGACTCAGAGTTGGGCGGATAGACGCCAGACATGTTCCACAATACCATTGAGTACTGTTATAACCTTAGCTGCTGTTTGGGAGTTAAGTGCAGACAATAGTTAAAACCTCCTTGCTAGCAAGCTTAAGCCCTAGATATTTCTTTACTTCAGGGAACACAAATGACCAAACACCTGTCTAAGGCCTCCCCATGATTTGGGTTTCAGAGCACAGGTTGCATGAAGATAGTCCAACTGTAGTTGATAATGCTCAACCTACTACAGATACTGAGGCTTCTTTACCCCAACTCAAGTAACATTCCACATCCCAAAAGCCAAACCAAATCATCATTCCCAGGCAAGGCCCAATCTTGTGCTCACAGTGACATGACTTTACTTTCCCAGATTGTAGGCCAATGTTTTCCCACTGTATCTGATCGAGCCATAGAACTCAACAGGATCTTTTAATCTCTCCTATCACGACTCCTCCCTCGTGCAAGACAACATTTCCTATGATTCAATGTGATAACCAAATCCTTTGACCAGTTTTGAATCCAATTCAGTTTATTTATATAGCACCAATTCACAATAAATGTCATCTCAAGGCACTTTACAATTCAACTACATCATACAGTCAAATTCATTCAGCGTTTTCTATCAAAGGAAAAGCAGTTGATTGCATCGACTCTTTCACTTGAAAGGAATCCCTCACACTAAGCTTGTAGCAAGAGAGGAGAGGAAAAACTCCCTTTTAACAGGAAGAAACCTCCAGAATAATCAGGCTCAGTGTGAGCGGCCATCTGCCAAGGCCGGCTGAAGTTCAAGGAGACAGAAGCAGAAATACAAAAGGCAACTGTATCCAACTTATTCTAATTTAAATGTATATTCCAATAGAAAATTTTTTTTGTAGGCCTGCAGAATCCGAAAGGATAAGAATTTTCAGCCTTGTTGTTATTGGGAAATTTAATTGTTGTTTCTCTACAGCCTTTCAGAGCTAGAAACTAAACTAATAAAAATCCTGGCTTGGTGATGGCTTTGTTTGTACTGGATAATGCTTTGGCTCCAGTGGCAATAAAAACAGAAAGTAGTAATCTCTCGTCGTTCAGCATAATGAGTGCTGGCTGATTTATCGAATCTAAATCAGCTTTCGTGTAAAAATATTCACAACCTGCATGCCCTCCAGTGTGCAAAATCACTCAAAACGAGCCAGTCTTTATATACCCTGCTCAGGGGGGATTAATACTCAAAGCAGGTTCACATCACATCAGCATGGCTTCCAACTGACTTCAAAATCCCTTCCAGCATAAAAGGGAATCCTATGCAGCATGCCACCAGGTGGTCTCAGCAGAATGCTGGTTCAGTAGTTCTCACCGTCCATATCTCTCATTCATTTAAATTCTATTCATGTTCTTTTACTTCAGGCACACTAATCACAAATTTTTAGTTTCTGTAACCTTTTCTGCATTAAAGCCACGTCAACTTTAATATTAATTCACTTCATAGATTGATTCAGTTTTATACATGAGTAGGACACATCGGCCGCAAGCAAATGCAGTGACTCCTGATTGGACACCCGTAAAAGCTCTTAAAAATTAAATTAGAATAAGCTATAATGAGCTTCAGAATCTTCTGATCTCCGTTCCTCACTTAGAGACTAGGCATCACTTTGAAAAACCATCAGCTGCCCGACAGGAAGCCAACCCTCACTCTGAGCCTGGGCTGGAGCTTTGAGACTGCACTTTATAAGAGGCTAAAATGCACAGAACCTTTTTACAGGAATAAAGGAGGCTGTAGACATCACAGGGAGGGAATGCTGAGAAGTTACTTGTCCAGCTGAGATACATGAGTTCATTTTGAAGATATTTCTCACCAAGAAGGCAAAGACTTCTGCTGAAATGTTTTATATTTCTGATCTATTTTACTACTTAAGCCTTTTTTTCAGATTAGATGCAATATCAACAATAGTTGACAGAAAATATTTATCAAATTTATTTAAAAAAGAAACAAAAAAACACACATATCACCCCTTTTCCCAATGATTGATGTTAAATTATAATCTTTCAAAATATGTTTAATAGGTTTCTTACAATACATTGCTAGAACCCTAGAAAAAGAATACTGAAAAACAAAATAAAACTAAAAACATAAAAGCGCGCAAACATGTAACTCACCTAAAAATGAGGAAAAAAAATGAAAGTGAAAAAAAAAAAAATACGCACCCAAAACACTTAATCTAATGAGGAAAAGACCACAGCATATACAGCCATAAGGACAAAAACCCACGAAGACCACACCAAGAACAACGCGAAAAAGAAAAATCAACACCTGGCAACAAGAAAAAAAACAAAAAAAAAAAAAAAAAACCAGGAAAAGCAAACCACGGATTGAGGTTAAAAAACTTGCAAAAAAAGAAAAAACTACGAGACGAGCGAAGGTCATGAAAAGCGGCAAACAATGTATAACAATTGTTTTTACTATGAATTTACCACCGTTTGTTCTCTTATGGTCTTATTATTAATATCTACTATTTTAACTTATCAGACATACAGGGCTTTAAGCCATGCTTCCAAATTTTCTCTAGTACTGAGATCAGGGCTCATGATAACCTAAAGCCACTTTGATGAATCATCAGGGTCTTTTTCCATTTTGAAGATACATTTCTCTTTAAGGTTTAACTTCCTGACAGGTTTTAAAGATGTTTCTCCAACTTTGTTTCTTATTTATGTTTTTTTTTTTTTCCTCATGAGAATCTTTTCCTTTAATGAAGTCCTGCATTCCTCCTGCAGCAAGTCGCTGCCACCTTTGTACTTGTCAGTTAGGATGGATGTCCTCAGGCCTGCAAGCTTCATGCAGTATGTTGCTTTTGTAGTAATGGCTTCTTTGTCGTCAAGGGGCCTTTCAGTACATGTTAGAACAGGACATTTTCACAGAATGAGCCCTCTTAAAGGATTCAACAGTATCTTAAGAAGTTCTTTGGTTTTTATTCAGGAGTTTAATTATACATTTCACACCAAGCCTGTTTATCTCTGGGACAAAAACCTTGTCACCTCCCTAAACAGTACAATGCTGCATGGAGTGTTCAGCATTTAAAGTGATGAGCAAAAAATGGCAGTCGTCTTAGAAGTAAAATTCAACCAAGAACCCAAATGGGTTTAGTGTGTTAACTTAAGTCACATCCTAAATGTTGGGTTAACCCCATTATAAGCTAGCAAAGTAAAAAAAAATCATAATGTGGGATTTTCAAAGTAGTTTAAAGGCATAATAATCTTCCTTTAAAGGCCTGAAATTAAACAAATGTGATTAAAATTAAACAATTAAAAATTATCTCTTTATTTTGTTGTCACAAAAAAAAGGAAAATATTTCATGTAAGCACTGTCATTATGAGGAAGACTTGATCTGGGTTATACTAATTTTGGAAAAACTAGAGGAATTAATTAAAAGTTTCATTCTTTTACAAAGTTGCTCCACACATATACAATTAGTACAATCCTTTTATACCTAAAATTAAGACCATTACCCATTTCAGTTTATAATAACAAATAATAAATTTTCACCTTGATCTGGGGCTCCACAAAGAAATATATGGTTATCTTAATTCGGACTCGAGGGTAAGAAAAAAGGTTTTCTTCTTACTGCACTATATCAAAGTATCTACTTTTAGCTGTGTAGTAGCTAAAAACGAAGGAGAAAGAGTGATATTAAGAACTGTTTAGGTTTCTACATCTTGTAAGATCAATGTAAAATAACCAGTAAGGTTATCATCTACTGTAAGTTTAGTCCACCCAGCCTTGATCTTGGATCTGATCAAGCTTTCCTTTTGGAAACAACAGCCAACTGATAGGAAATGTGATCCTTATGGACTCTCATGAGACGCTCATGTTTATGCCTGACCACAGTTTTCTGTTACAGGTAACAGAACACACAGTACTGGGATCAAGATGGAGATCTCGATAAAGTGCTAAGAGTACCAGCAGGAGGAAGAAGCTTATCCAGCTTATTGGTGAGCTAAAGCCACCCTTTCATCAATATTAAATAAACTAAAAGGATGTGAGCAAAACAATGTGCTGCCTCTCATGCTTAAACCTTCCATGCCTATTCAAATGCTTTCAAAAGAAAGCACATTAGGGTATCCATAATGTTTTTATCTCTAGTGAGTAAAAAGCTGGATTTCTGTACCTGAATTAATTTGCATAAACATAGTCAATAACCATTGTGATTATTGTGGGATGCCATCAAAATGAGAGGTATTGGGAAGCATTTTTTTTCTTGCTTTATTATCCACTCAAAGGTACAGTGTACAAATATGCAAAAGTTTGGTTTGTGCATTGTGTTGACTACAGCATTTCTGCTGACTCTGAATAATATTTTGAAATATACACTATCTGCCCCAAGTTAGAAAGCCTTATCTTACACCACAAAGGCATTTTCAAAAAAGTAACAAATAAGAAAATATTTGAAAACGTGACATCAACCTGTTTAAAAACATGCATTTGTGTATCGAGGTACATGTCAAAAATCCACACACAGATGCATTTTTTGTCACCTTTGTCTGAAAAAAGCACATTACTAAATGCAGTACTCTGATGCAGAGTTATTAAAATTGAATATTTGAAAAAAAAAAAAATTTCATTTAAAAGGCCTCAGAATTAGCCTTGAACTAGAAAGAGCGGTTATTTCTTTTTTATCTTGAGGTAGTTTCAGTGGATCTGTTAAGCAAAACGGTTTACACAGGAAGACAATAAAATAATACTTGCAACAGTCACAAAGCCTGACTTAACTGAAGGAATTCAGATAAAATCTAGGGTAAAAATTAAAACAAACAAAAATATATATTAGTAGACTTAAAGGTGGAGCAAATGCTCTACATGTGGAAACATACTGTTTTTGGTTATTAAAAAAAGCACAATCAAAACTTTAAAGGGATAACTGAGTCATGACTTTTTTTTAAATGTGCAAAATGTGGTTGTATACTTATGGTTATAAAATACCACGTGAAAGATATTTGCCTTTTCTCAAATGATACTGATCCTCCTACCTGAAGAGCCCTTACCAGTGGTTTACTTACATTATTTGATGAAAGAAACCAGCACATCCTCACTGACTGTCAATGTTCTGCAGAGACCTAAGAATTGATTGAATAAGGATTACTCTTCATATTTGCATTCAAGTGATCATTCTGGCATAATCAATTTTCAGAGTCTTACTGGCTTCAATAATTGGCTCATTAACTATAATCATTTTTTTTTTCTTTTTAGTTGTTAGTATGCATTCCTTATAACTTATCTGGTAGAGCACATATTTGCCTGAGAGTCCAGTCCACCCTGTCTGCTCACTAGTGTTCACACTTTTCCTGCTTAAATCTAGGTTTAATTTTCCATAGAAGGTAAGCTACTAACATTAGTGATTATAGATTTTCCTCTTAACAGGCCCGCTTTTTAACCATGATGACCCTGGGTGTTTCTTGGGTTTGGGGTACAGTCATATTTTCACTAACAGGGATTCTGTGGCAGAACGGATGAGATGAGTGAACCTGCTGAGAGTTTGTTAACAGGAGGTAAGGACATACACATATTTGGTTTATTGAATCTCTCCATCACAGCACAGCAGCTAACGGTGAGGCATATGCTCATGGCTGGTTAGTATGAGACTGATCACACACACCATCTTGTTGGTTTTGTCTTGCTATGACAACAATGTGGCTTGTATTTTATTTTCCTGACAGCCTTATCTGTCTTGTTGTTAATGAACAGCTTGCCGCTAACACATTGTGTGCATTTTGATTCAGCTAGGCCGAACGCCTCCATCGTATGAGCAGTGAGAGCTAGTCAGTCTTTTATCAGAGGCAGCTTCACCATGAAGTTAACAATGCTCCTTCATCTCAGTGACCACTGGTTTTCTGAATATTTTATTCATCTGAAAAGTTTTGAAATTATATTTGCAAACACAGAAAGGGGATAAAATGTTTTCACAGAACCTGTTTGGATCCTTTTTCCTTCATCTTATGGAGCCTTGGCACACATTACACATTTGGACTCAACCTGGTTGTTAGGCACAGATGCCTTGGAAGCAGGAAGAAAAAGTAGCATTAATACCTCTGCTGGGTGCAGTATGAAGGGTGCTGAAAAGAAAGCTAAGGTGAAAAAAATGTTTCAGCACATTTTAACCCAAGTTTGGCTGGTCAAAAAGTAGATAGGAAAAAAAAGTATTAATCCCTTTGAGATGTTTCCTCATGTTAATTGACATTTCCATCAAACACAGCACAGTTGGACATAAATGCTTGCATGAAAACAAGAAAAACAATTAAAAAGTAAGTATGTGCAATACGTACACATACTTTTGCGATGTTGTCGGCTTACGGCTTGTGCTGAACACTCCCCCTGTAGCCGACCAGAACAGGGGGAAAGCCGCACATAGTATAAATGCTACAGATGCTCTCAGCCATTCAGTGGACTAGCTCCCACCAAGAGACATCGATCCAGCTTGTAGAGGCACTTACCAGACCTCCTGTCCTAGGTACCCCGTTTTTAGCGAGCCCCTTGTGTTACATCACATCTCCGGTCAGGCTAGACAAAATTAGATTTATAGGATATGGTTACTGCACCTTGAGTCCACCAGAGAAGAAGTACCACCTGCACTCTGGCAGGCAAATTAGAGTTTCTGGCAATTAAGATGGGTATTTGTGAATGCTTCCAGGATTATCTGTAACACGCCCCATTGTTTGTGGTGTACATTAATTACAACCAACTAACATATGTGCTCACCAACTCCTATAACCTGCTGTATGTTTCTGCTTTGCAGTTTCTGCAATAATAAATATGTTGCACTTGAGGTGAGTTTGATGATCATTTTTAAGGTATAACATCTTAAACTTGGATAACTTTTATTGTCATTTTGTTTACACAAAGTGTATACAAATAAAAAATTTCGCCTTTGTACAGCGTTCAAGACATTTCCATTACTTAGCGCAGCAGTGTTAAAATGTAAACAGTTTGGGAGGAAAAAAACTTGCAAAAAAACGCATTGATGTAGAAGTTGAAAGTAGTTCAACTGTTCAGTTCAGCTGTCTTATGGCGGTGGGCAAGAAGCTGTTTCGGAATCTACTGGACTTGCATCGACTGCTGCAAAGCCTCTTTCCAGAGGCCAGCAGGGAGAACAGTCCATGGTAGGGGTGTCAGGGGTCATTGATAATGTTACAAGCTTGGGACACACAGTGCTGGTATGAAATGTCTTTTATGGACGGAAGAGGAGCCCTGATGATCTTCTCTGCTGTTTTCACCAGTCTTCTCACTTTTTCCAGTCTGAGATACTGCAACCTTCACACCACACATTGAGACAACTTTGACAGTTCACAGTCCAGGTGAGGTTTTCTGTGATGTGCACCCCCAGGAATTTGGTGCACATCACAGACAACCTCACCTGGACTGTAAACACCACCACACTGGTCAAAAGGCCACAAAAGCACTTGTACTTCCTGCGGAGCATGAGAGGAGGCCACCTGCCCCAACCATCCTTGCAACCTTCTACTGTATAGAAGCACCATAGAGAGCATTGATGCTACTACAATGTTACACCAGTCCATATGATGTACTATGATGTCAACTCTAGTCCCTACAGCTACAACTGATATGTATGATGTAACACCAGTCCCTCCTGTAGAAACAGATGTCTATGTTGTCTGTCAGCCCCATACAGTATCTTCAGTATCTAACAGTATCTTGTGCTGGGACTGTAATATATATAATGACACACAAGTCCCTTCTTTCACACGAATCCCTTCTGCAGTTACTTGTATCTAACAATTCAGTCTTATCCATTTGTCGGAATTAAATATCAGAACCTATTGAGACAACTGAATGATCCAGTTCTTTCAGCAGGATCAAAATATGCAAGATGTCACACCGGTCCCTCCTGTAGCAACCAAATATATGTAAAACAGTGCCGGTCCTTTCTTCATGAACTGGTAGCTATGATGTTACACAAATCCATCTTGTAAATCCGGATATCTATGAAATTAACCTCAGTCCCTATAGCCAAAGCTGATTTATATGTTGTAACATTGTAACATGAGTATCTTCTGAAAGAACTGATATAATGTCAATCAGTCCCTTTGTAGCAACTTAACATTCATCATGTCACACCAGTCCCTTCACCAGGAACTAAATATTTATGATATCACAGCAGTCCATTTTGCAGGAACTAAATATATACAGAGTAACAGAGTACAGCAGTAACGGAGTAATATAATGTGTTACAAATTACATTCCGGGAATATTATTACAGTTATTAAGGTAAGTAACACGTTTCAATCTGAGCCGAACAGACCACGGGCAAAACTTTAAAAAGTACAGGAGAAGAAGACGGGGGTGTTGTTTTATATCAGAAAAAGAAAGTTTTAAAATAAAAGAAGAAGAGGATGTTTTAAAACAGAAGAAGAAGAGTATAAAACAACAGGAGAAGAAGAAGAAGAAGACAGCAACCATTACAATGTTTCCAAGTGGCTATACTCACAGTATNTTTTATATCAGAAAAAGAAAGTTTTAAAATAAAAGAAGAAGAGGATGTTTTAAAACAGAAGAAGAAGAGTATAAAACAACAGGAGAAGAAGAAGAGTATGACTACAATCATTACAATGTTTCCAAGTGGCTATACTCACAGTATTTTGATTATGTCACAGAAATGGATAAAAACACATCGCAGTACAATGCACTTTGACTGCTGGCTGGCAGAGAAGAGAATTGTCTACGGCGATATAGCGCAAGTAACCTCAAGAAACACTTGGAGCGAGTGCGTAGCAACCTTAAAGTAGAGGCTAAGGACCTTTTACCAACAAGCAGTCGGGAGATGATGGCGTGAGCAAATCTAAACAACTGAAGTTGGATTTCTCCAGAGCAGAGGTGAAGATGTTTGACCCAGGAAAAGAGAGAAGGTAGGTGGCTGAGTATGTTGTGGAGTATGTCCCCTGCCTCTTTCTACAACTCATTGGCAGGGTTTTCAAAAGCTTCTTAAAAAAAATCCCTTCTCCACCAAGTGACAAGGTCAAAAACCATCTCTAGTAATTTGTAAAGTTCTGTAAAAATATGAGTTCATTTAACCCTGTGACGGCCAAATTGATATTGTCAGGCTCAAAACAAAAGGACACATTTTGCTAGGTGGAGAGACAGTTACATTTCACAGAATGTTTAAAACGGAACTGTAGAGAACTGGGAGGGCGTCTAAGGTAGGAACCTCTGCAGGGAGAGAACAGTTTTAGTGACCACGTCTATCTGCCGGAGGATGATAATGAATGTGTGTGTCACTATCCATCCATCCATCCATCCATTTCCGGCATGCTTAATCCCAAGTGGGGTCGTGAGGGGTGCTGGTGCCTGTCTCCAGCTGTCTACGGGCGAGAGGCAGAGTACATCCTTGACAGGCCGCCAGTCCATCACAGGGCAACACAGAGACAAACAGGACAAACAGCAGTTCATGCACACACTCACACCTAAGGAGAATTTAGAGAAGACAATTAATCTAAGAGTCATGTTTTTGGACTGTGGGAGGAAGCAGGAGTACCCGGAGAGAATGTGTGAGTCATAAATCTGGTCTCAAAGTTCAGTCCGTGCCCAGAGGACGAGGTAGGTCCCATCCAGAACTCTCGCCAAAGGCTCCAATAATCTGGCACTGATGATGGGTTGAAGGTTGGTAAATAGAAGCTGGAGCAGGTGGATCCAGCTTCTATTTAAAGTTTAAAGATAATAAGAATTTGGTGGATATAGGTAGGCGAATGAAATAAGTGATCAAACCAATCATCAGTGCCAATCATCAGTGCCAAAATCATGACAGATATACATGCATATACAAATAATAAATGTTTTTTAGTCTTTACGTTATTGCCAAACAAAAGGGTCATGTTGTCTTAAGGTTTTTGTTGTTTAATCACTC
This sequence comes from Cyprinodon variegatus, assembly GCF_000732505.1. Classification (NCBI taxonomy): domain Eukaryota; kingdom Metazoa; phylum Chordata; class Actinopteri; order Cyprinodontiformes; family Cyprinodontidae; genus Cyprinodon; species Cyprinodon variegatus. Next base: position 1,477,330 of record NW_015150550.1, on the reverse strand, counting down.
TATATTGTTATATTTTTGGAATTCAACTATTCATGACAAAATTTTATACACCTTCATTTGTAATGCCTTGTCCTTGTTCATTTTGGCAAAAGTAACTAAAATCAGTGTCTTATTGATTTACAAACATGGTATTATTGTAAAAAAAAAAAAAAAAAGTTTTACTTTCTAACAAAGGTAATCTGTAATATGGAATATATTACACATTTTGGAGGTAGTTTTCCCAACACTGAATATATATAGACTCTTTTACAGGAGCTAAATCTTTTAGGTCGCACCAATCCCTACTGTTGAATGACCCTTCAGTCGGTTTTGAATGCACTGATATTTACTGTATAATGTTCCTCCAGTCCCTTCTGCAGGAACTAATGCATATGATGTAACCCATGTAGTCCATTCTACAGAACTTAAATACATTTGATGTCCTATCAGTCCATTTTACAGAACTTATTTATCAGAGCCATTGAATAAGAGATTTCCAACAACTACATTGGCTACAATGGACAACATTTAAAAGAGCAACGGCTTTAGTAGTTCAAGGGCAATTCATGAAATCCTGTTAGTTTGGCCATAGATTTTAGCAGAGGATGGCAGTAGTAAATCGTCCTTTGTCATGTAAACAAACTGTTAAAATTTTTAAACGTTAAATGTGAGTCAACTGAATATAAATGAAACAGGCTCTAGATTAAAAATAATACATTTCACATGGATAACAACAGCACTATAATATGGAGCACAGCCTGTCAATTAGTAAAGCTTCTCATAATTATTGTGTATTTTGTGAAATAATTTGCAAAAGTATCAGGTCTGTCGAAGATAAAGTTGGCATTTGAGAGGAGTGTGCTTCTTATATATATATATTTTTTTTGCCCGGGAAGGAGGGACTCTACATTTTGTCCTGTTTAAATCTGTGGGAAGTCATTCTGTAATGTTCAAGCGACTTTCTGGGCCATCTTTCTGGCTATGTTGACCTTGGCTGCTACAGACTGTATTGCACTGGCTGTGCTACCATTTTTACCATTTGTTCTTTGTGAAAGGAGAAAACTCGTGTATGATTCACAGAATAGAACACGTTGGAAGCGAGTACTTTCATTTCAGACCTATTTGGAAAAAAGCGTGTTTCTTGAAAACTAGTTTTTCTCCTAGATAATGTTACATTTTTCAATGAAGTTCAAAAATGTTTGTGTAAGTCATTCATGAATCATCAGAAGTATTGAAAGAATCTCTTCCCCACAATAAGTTGGCACAAAAAGCCAGCTTTGTAATACATTGAGATCTTTAAGTTTTTTGGCAGATTAAAATCCTCTTCAATACTTCCATAGCTGTAGCATGTATTATCAGTTTTTCCAAGGTCAGGCAGTCTTTTATGATTACCAGGTGATTTTCTGAGATATCAGACAGGAGGTTACATGCAGAGATTGTTACAGTATTTTTCTATCTGTTTTATGGCCAGCTTTTCCACTGTATTCCGATTCAACTTATCATTACATAGACTACATGCATTTCTTGAAGGCAGAATAACCTGGATGACTCAACAGTCTTCTTTTGAATAAGGTCTAAACAGAGGTTATTGTCTTTGGATTAGAGTCTGTGAAAAATAAGCTGTATCACTACATCTCCATATCATTACATGGATCCCACATTATTTTTTGATCCTGACTTCACATTTAAGTCCAATATTAAACAGGTATCAACTGGGCTGCTGCCATCAACACCTTTAATTATAGATGAGTTGGGCCTGTTTTTCCCTGCTTCGTTATGTTTCTATGCTAGACTGTGGGCTCAGCTTTTACTTTGAAAACCGCTATGTGCTCTCTTTCATCCCCTTTGGTATTTAAACTGACTCAGACCCTGTTCACTGAACAACTTCTGTCCAAGATGGAGTCAACTGTGGAGCTAATTTACTGACAAAGTATTTCTAGATCGTTGTTTCTATGTTCCTCTTGTATGCCTCTTGTATGGCAGAAGGCCGCTTACACTGAGCCTGGTTCTGCTTTAGGTTTTTTCTTGTTAAAATGATTTTTTTTCCCTCTCCACTGTCGCGGCATACATGCTCGTTGTGAGAGATTGCTGTAGAGTCAATGACACAATGATAGCAAATACACCATCTGGTCATCCAGGAGGCGCTTATCCTGCAAAGTCAACGACTCAAGGCAATCGGATGGGTTTGCTTTGATAGAAACCTTTTAACCCACGTTACTGTATGATCTGATTGCATTGTATCTGTTAAGTGCCTTGATATTGCATGTGTTGTGAATTAGCATAAGCTGAATCAAACTGAGAGTTTAACAGAACTAATGGCTGTTTGTCATTTTCTCTCCACGATTCTGTAACCATGACAGATTATGTGAACTATATTCATTGTTGATAAACAATTTTTTTTTTTGACAACGCAACAACTTTTAAAAAAAAACAATTCAGCTGGACCTTTTTCAACAATTTGGAAAATTACCTTCATAATGATAAACGTGGGAGGTTCAATTTAAGTACAGTAATTTCACACAGATGTTATTTAACTAACCAGAACAGCACCAAATATAAACATCTACTGTGAAACTATAGACGGTAAATTAAAGCAAACATAAGATTTACTCCCATTGTTTTTAATATTTTTAGCCTGGGTTGTTATTATAATTTATGGTAACAGCTGTCAGGTCCACTGGGAAAGTATTCTCTTATCTTTTATCTTCACACTTGTACCATAAGATTGCATGTAGACCTTATCATTGTGGATCTACTTTTGATTTATTTCAGCTGCTTATTTTGAGGTGCAAATTGCTTTTAAAACCCTCTGGGCTTAAGATGAGGTAGAATTCATTCTGCAATGTGGACATTATTCAATATCGTTAAAAGAGTTAGATAAGGAAATCACTGCCCATACATCATAGACAGAACTTTACTGAGACCAGCAAAATCTTTTGTTTGTAGCTTTTGTTTAATTAAATGGAGCAAACCAAATTAAAAAATCATAGTACCAACATTTTATTTGTTTATGGTTAGTTTCTAGTTCTAAACTTTGCTGTAAGTGATTCCCCAGCAGGGAGAGAAGTGACAACCTTTGATATATATATAAAAAAAAACAAAAAAACAGAAGTACTTTATTATTTTGACCTTGATAGCAATAAAAAAAAAATGTAGCTTTCATTTACCATCTGCATTGAAACAACAGCTGCCATTCAGTAGAGGGAGTCTTGAGTATAAGGTGAATTGTCTGTTAAAAGAGACCTCACAAACAGCAAAAACATCATACCTTTTCTCTACAACCAAGCAGATCTACTGATTTGGATTAACAGCGCTAAAATACATTAAAGGAAACTAAATAATACATGAAACAAAGATTTTCTAAGTCATATCTGATTAATCTTGTAGGTCGTTGCTTTAAAAAACAAAACAAAAAACTTTTGGTTTATGGAGAAACTTAACAAAAACCTTACAACAGCAACATTGGAAAAGGACAAGCAACATGATAAGAATTATAGCAGTGATCTTGTCATGGAGAAGTAAAATGATAAAATAGCTGTTTGTATACAATCTGAGCAATTTTACATATGCAGACATTTTTAGTAAATCTGAATCTTTGTTCTTTCTTAATGATCCTATACATGTTTTCATTAGCTATGAAAATATAAAATATAAAAACAGAAATAAAGGCTTTTGAGCTATAAAATGTTTTTATGAATGTAGTTATTGACATAAATTAATTTTCAAAAGCTATTCTATCAAATTGTCTGGTTGCTTCCTTTAAAATTCTTAGAATTACAGTTTGGGTTCTTCTCATTTTGAAATCCTGTTGAATAGAAATAGTAATTCTGAAAAAGAAAACATTTCAAAAATATTTCTACTGAAATGTGTCCATTTAAGGTTCTCATCATGGTGCATTGCTAAGGATGTTGCTTTGATATTGACCATTAAGAGACCCCTGGAAAAAACTGTCTCTGACCATGAGAGATATTTTCCCATGGGTCATAGAAGGAGAGAGTCTAAAAAAACAAAATAAAACTTTCTTACTATTCATCCCTATATATTGTTAAGAAATTATTAAAAATTGACAAATTAGATTGTGCATTGTACTAGATAGGTTTTTGTTTGAAGAAAAAATAAAAACGGAGCTAAATAAAGGAAACCAAAGACAAAATATGATTTTACTCAGTGGGAAAAATAAAGGTAATGGCTTCAGTGGAGCAAGGAAGTAAGTAATCTACATACCAATGCAATAGTGTGAACTACATAATATATTTAGGATATGTAATAATAATTAAAATGTAGAGCTATGTAGAACCACTATCCCTGGACATCAAGCATGATCCTGAATAAGTGGATTTTTTTTACCATGTTACACTGTTCCTTTAAAACTTTTAGGATTTTTTTTCTGTATTATTATGTTTTACACAAAGTGGATTTACTGGGCAGGACCTATACTGTGCAAAAGTAATTTTTCCCTGTTTGAAGTGTGACCTTATGACCTCTATTTGTGGCAAACACAGAGGCAACTGTGTTGAAACATCCCAGAGACAGAAAAGAGGCCAATACAGCACTACATTGTGTACACTATTCCTTTAGGGTCCAAATAGAACCCACAGAACACCCTGCAAAGGCCCCACTAAGCCTTTAACCAGTGTTTTCTATCACATGCTGTGTTGTCATCATCTGTTGTTTATTTTTTATTCTTTACTCAGACCAATTTGCTGTATTCCACTTCATATACCACTTATTTTAAAATATGTACAATGTAATTATTTCTGAATTACACCGACCTGCAACCATTGTTCACATCATATTGATTGGCAGGGCTGGTGATAGCTAGAGGTGTAGAGTCAGCTCCACCAATCAGGGATGCATGAAACGGAAACAGTACCTTCCAGTACCATTAAGTACTTTTGGAATGAATGAATGAATGAATGAATGAATGAATGAATGAATCAATCAATCAATCAATCAATCAATCAATCAATCAATCAATCAATCAATCAATCAATCAATCAATCAGCCATCCACCCACCCTCTCCTGCTTAGTCCTCATCAGGGTCACTGTTGGGCCGGTTCCCATCCGGCATTCAATGGGAGAGAGGCGGAGTACACCCTGGACATGTCACTAGTCTGTCGCAGGGGAACACAGAGACACACAACAATGCACACACACTCACACCTAAGGAGAATTTTGAGAAGCCAATTAACCTAACAGTCATGTTTCTGGATTGTGGGAGGAAGCCGGAGTACCACTCATGCACAGGTAGAACATGCAAACTCCATGCAGAAAGACCCCTGGCCAGGAATCAAACCCAGAGCCTTCTTACTGCAAGGGTGATACCCATTGCTACTCACTGCTACACCATGCAGCCCTATTTTTGGAATGCATCTTTTATTTTATGGGAAAAGATCCTATAAAAGAAGTAGCTAGAATGCAGCATTTTGCTTTCAGTCCAAGATTAATGTTATGGAAAGGCTCATGAACTGATAGAGCACCAGCCGACAAAGGAACGCCTTACTAACTATTCAATATTTCAAGAGACTGCCTGTGTTTCATAATCCTTCTCCAATTTTTCTAATCCCTTCATACTAATTCACAAAGTGAATTAGGTTCCATTTCTTCCTCCAAACAAATAAGTAAACAACATCTTGTAGAAAAACATGTGGAGTGCAGTAATTGGCTCATTTGTAACTTTCTGGGTTGAAGCTGCATCCTTATTCTTTGTGTTTTGAGACTGTTGTAAACAAGTTAAACTCTGCACATGCTGAATCATCAGGGGAATAACTGTTTTTATCAGAGACATCTTGTTTCTAAATATTTCTAAAAATCAAACAAGCTGCATAGAAAATGTGTGAATTTCATGTAGCTCTTCTGTAAATGTGTGATTTGCAATATTACACTTTGAGGAGGAAAATATGATATAGTCGTGGCCTCCATCCCCCCACATGGTCAGGTTTCTGCCCCTGTATTTGTCACTCATCGTGATGAGCTGTCTATCTGGAAGAAACGTCTAACCTGAGAGAAAAAGTCTATTGAAGGAACTGAAAAAATAAAATATAAGAAACGAGTCTTTGTAAAAAAGCAAAAGCAAAAAAAAACAACTTATAATTTCTGTTGTTGGACAGTAATGGCAAAATGTTATCAGGTTTCATCCAGCAATACATAAGCATGAAAACAAAATGCCTGGTCAACACCTTTATTTTATTTTCTTCTTCATGTTTTCGAGGTAAATTAACTAAATATTAAAATACATTCTTGGTAAATCATAGATCTTATTTCAGCAGATTATTTCCTTAATAGGCAGAACAGCAATTATTCTGGAGTTTGAGACTTCTGGTATAAACATCAAACAACAACCTGAGGTAATACATAACATTAAGTTCTCTACAATTTACCTCTTAGCATTTGGCTGTTATATATTAAACTGCAGAGATCTTATTAAAGTTGTTTGCTGCAGAAACAAATAGCAGCCTACACTTGAATGACCACAATGTGATAATAAAATTAATTATCCAATAAAGGCTATGAAGAAACTACGTCCTTGACCAATGGTTTTACAGATTTACTTAGACTTAGAGACTTATAATCAACTTCATTTATCCCCTGGGATTACTCCTTCAGGGGAATTCTGGTTCCAGTAGCTTATATAGACTACAAAGAGTTAAAGCAAGATGGCATTAAAGATAAAAACACGACAGAAAATATAAAAAGAGTGTATATAGTACATAAAAGTATAGAAAAAGTAGAGAGCTAAGAGAAGACTTCACAGTTGACTTGGATTATTGCACTTGCACTGCAGAGATGTACTGACCATATAAATAAGTAAAGAATTACACAGGCTACACAAGAGTTGGCATGTGTTATTGCACAGTGAGAGAGACAAATATTGCACATGAATGACAATAGGTAATGTTTTGCATAAGATATCACAGAAGGGGGGTTTTGACCCTTGTCTCTCTTCCTGTCATCTCATCCTTCCCCAAATGTGGAGATGTACAGCTTGATGGCTTGGGGAACAAATGGGTTCAGCAGTCTGTTGGTCCTGCAATTGGGGAGGAGCAATCTCCCACTGATCAGGCTCCTCTGAGTGGTGAAGACAGTGTGCAAAGAGTGGCTGGCATTGTTCATAATGTCGAGCAGTTTGTTAAGTGTCCTTATCTCTACCACCATCCCCAGAGGGTCCAGCTTCTTTGCAATGGGGGACAGTGATTCGCCTACTGTACATGTTATGAATGCCTGCGTACCATAAAGAATAAATTATGAACAGTTTAGTTTGTGCCTTCAAGTCGTTGCAAAAGAAAGACGTTACTTGGATATAACCTAACCGAATATCTTCGGAACAGCTCCAAATGACAAAAAACTCATATGGGTGAGTAAAACATGATGTAATAACGTAAAATTAAGGGGCCAATGTACGGTAAGAAAAACGGTGTTCCCCTTTAATAAATAAATAATAAAACATTTTCCTCTGTTTTCATTTACTGCGCAGACAGAGTAGCTGCCCCGCCCCCCAAACTGTTTTTCCAAACACCTGGAGACCCACTCAAAATTAAATCCCAGGTACAATAAATGCTAATGCCATCACTAATTTGCATCACCTGATTTACAAGAATATATAATCTATGCATAAAATAATTTTTTAAATATAGTATCTTACATATATGGAGACATACCCCCATCATGTGCGTAGGTGTCTCCCTGAGGGTAGCTTCCTCACTTTCCTTTGCCTGTAAATGAGCCAGCCTCTAACTGAACTGTGAAAGCTGAGTCAAATTAGCATGACAGAAAGCAGTAAAGAAGATCACAGAGCCATTCAGCCAATTCCTTACCGTTCTCAGATGTTCGTGTTTTGGACATTTTATTAAATCAGAGCCTGATGGTTTACAGCAGCCCTAAGATATGAGAATAATCCCCAGAGCCCCCCACACCCCACTTACACACATATGCATCCACAGAGTCATGTGGAAAATCCTGAGAGTCTGTCAGCTTTTATATGTGAACATTTAGATAATAACATCAATCGAATTAGTAAAGTAACATAAATAGCAGGTAATAACTTTAGAAAAGGCTTCAGTCAATTGTAACAAAATCTAATATTTCTGATGAAAGATAAATTCAGACACCTTCACATTTGTTTCCAATAATGGCGAAAATAATAAGACTGTAGAGAAATTGAACCTTTACACTTCTTAAAGCTGGGCTTACACTGAGTGATTTTTTTTGCCCTTTTCGGGGCAACTTTCCTGTCATGCGAGAATTTTCCGATCGGGCCAACTTTCAGCTTGGTCGCGCGTCATGCATCATGTAGTGTACAGGGGGCAATGAGGGGCGATCAGCCTCTCAAGACCACCTCCCGATCAGGAATCGTGAGGTCAGAAGAAAATCATACGTGATCATCCTTGGCAAATTGCTCAATGGGCATGCGCAAACAAGGACTCTTCTTTTTCTTCTTCCTCACACATTTGCGAGTGAAATGTAGTTCTTTCTGTAAAATTGACGGACCGTAGTAGCCACGTTTGCTCAGCCATGTCTTTGTCCAAATATGTCATCGTCTTTTCCTTTAGGGCTTAAAAAAAAACCTGGGTCTTTGTCCTACAGTTTGAGCTGCAGCTGCGTGCAATGATTGAAAAAAATCACACAGTGTATGCCAGGCTTAAGCCAAAGACATTTTGTTTGACACCAAAGACTTTTGAAGTGAAGGAAAGAACAAGTTCTCTGCCCTTCTAGTTTACACTGCCTCTGCTTTGGTGCGAAGCCCAGAGGAGCTCCAAGGAACATATGTGGATCACACAATAAAAAGCCAGCCAAAAATGTAGAAGTCAGGTTAAAACAACATATCCTAAGGGTATTTAAACTGTTTAACATTTCTTTTGTCACCTTCCAAAAATTTTTTTATAAGTTATATTATGCAATTGGTGAGTGCACTCTGTGCAGAAAAGCTAAATTTGATAGTTACATGGGCACAATTAATGTTTAACTGTTATTTTTTGATTACCTATGTTAATACAGTCCAGTAATTCATCTAATGTGTGCAACTGCTAATATACACAAATATAAATAATATAAATCTACTAATAAATTATCCAATATAGGGAGATCTGCAAGTAAATTTTGTGTCTTTAGTGAATTGCATTGAAAATCTTGATGCAGTGATCATTTAGTTTTCTGTTGGAGTGATGTGATTGCTCTGTATTTACTGTACAGCAGTCTCGCTGCAGCCTCTGGCAAAAACACTCAATCGAATGTTGCAAGCGTGCTGTGAGACTGTGCATATGGTCTCATTGATTATAATGGCTGCATGTTTGTTGTGGAGTTTTCAGCTGAGGAGAGCCACACACAGAGTAAACTGAGGGTGAGTAAGGCCTAGTCCAAATGCAGACAAAACACTGGGCTTGCATAGACAGCTCATAAGGTAAACACAGCAAAATGGTGATCTGGTGAAGATGTGCAGGTTACAGAGATACGTTAAGCTACATTATTGTTTTAAAAAAAGATGCGGCTCGCGTTTATACACTGAAACATGACGGGTATTATCTGATTTTAGCACTCTTGGACCTGGTTTAAAAAAAATTATAATTTCCTCAGGTATGGGGTCGGAGGTCCATGGCGGACCCGAGGTGGTATGGAGCTTTCAGCAAAGTCTGATTTGGGGCTTGTGAGGAATAGAATCAACACCAACAGCACTTCCCTGCAGATTTGTTGGGGTAATGGAAGATACTGTCAGAGTTTGCTTTGTCCCTTTCATCTGGGCATCTTTTGCAATAGCGGAAAAAAAGACTTAATTCATGGGTTTGTTACAAGTTATGGCTCATGTGTTAAAATACAAGTGGAAAGAAAGCAAACAAAATAATTTAGAACACCTGTCTGATATCTATATCAAAGAAGAATAAAGAATAAATCTATATCAAAGAAGAAGACCAAAGGACATTCCTTATGCGAATACACTTTTGTATCATTTGTCTCTTGGACTTCCTCTGGTGGGATCCAATAATTACATATAATTATCGGATATATAAAAATGTATTAATTTGAAACTTTTAGGGGTTTTAGGTTCTTCAAAAGAACTACTACTGCTGTTATGAAAGCTTGTCTGAAGCTTGTCAAACAGGAGGCTGAGGAAGACCAGGATATCTATAATAATGTTAGTGAAAAAGTAAGTCTAATGTTTAGTTATTTGGACAGAAGAGAGGTAGTTTGACAATCCATACCAAATGTGAACCCTGGAGGCGGTAGTATCATGGTTTTTCACTTTGAATATCACTGTCTATCAGATGGGTATATGAGATTGACCCATCAACAAAAACATATCAGTAATCCCACAGAGATATTGCTAAATAAATGGAAATTGCAAAGGGAATGGGCTGTGCTGGGTCTTGTTCTGAAAATTATGCAGCAGAATGCTGACGCTTCCCTCACTCCCTCAGATATTCCGCAAGTGTTTGCATGGAAGGTGGGTGGGAAGTTCTGCTTAAAACACATGTGGAGCCCCTCCATTTAAAGCTGAGTGTTTGAGAAATGTTCTCTTCCCCACTAGTTTCTCTGAGTGAGTGGAGCCCTAGTTAATAATTCACACTAGGAACAAGAGGTCCATAAAGGCTCACCATGATACAGAAGAGGAGAGTAGCTTCTTATAGAGCCAGGTGTGTGGGAGGAGAAAAGTCTACTCTCTCCAGCCTTCTTTGTGCCAGATATCTGATCAACAGAGACAGTGAATGTGAGAGAGGACAGACAATGTGTGTCTTGGTATGAGAGTGAGAACAATTTTCCAATTTCACCATAAAATTGAGGACCATTTTGAGAAAAAGAGGACATTTTACTGGTCTTCTTCATTTTTTGCCAATGATTATATTTAGAACTAACGTGTTAATGAAGTATAGGCGAAGGGTAGGTTTGAGTATGCACTAGTAATGGTTCAGTTTAGTGTTATTGTCAGGGTTATGGCATAGGAAGGGTTGAATATGACAAAAAATCAATGGAAGTCAATTGGAGTCAAAACATAGTCTTCACTACATATAGCTATACAACAGAGTGTATGTGTATGTGCGGTTGATGTATCTGTGTAAGCTCTCCGTGTGGGCAGGTAAACCACACAGAGGATGTGAGACTGGAAAAAGGTCGGAGAGTTGTTTACCAGCAGAGAACATCCCCTGTGTCATGCTGTGTGTCTGTGTGTAAGTGCAGTCTTTCTACATAGTGACTCTTTGTGCTGTTTTCATCTGCAATACAGCTTCATATACCGGTAGCTATAAAAGAATCTTTGTGCTTTGTTCAAGAGAGAAAAATATGTTTTTACATTCTTTAAAAGTGGGATTTGCCACTAAAATTTGTTTTAATAGAACAACTCTAATACCATGCTTTAGTATCCTTGTAGTTATTTCTTACTTTCTGGAATTTTAGTGTATAAAAATGATAATCCATGCCACCTATGGCTCCTCACTTCCATTAATAAGTTGCTTTAGGTTGGATCTGTGGAAATATTATGATAAACATTATCATAAAATGATTGAACTTGCATCACAGCATACAGGAACAGCAATGAGAAGAATGCTTTTAGTCAAAACTGCATTTGCTTGTTCCTTAATAATAATGAAGTAAAGATTATTTTAAAACTGTATTGGTAGCAATCCATGTAGAGAAGTTATGACTAAGCATTTTCCCTTCAAATCCTCTGACAATAAACACATCTCTCCCCAAGGAGACCTGTTTTTCCCCTTATATGAGCAGGAAACCCACTTTGCTTGTCTCTGCACTGTAAATCAAACTAATGGTTTGGTCAATAGAGAACATGGCCTCTGGATAGGTTTTCACTTAATCAGTTGTTTAGTTTTGAACTGCTCAGTACTTGAGTAATTTTAGAGGAAACCACAACTGCTCTCAGGACACTTTTCAACCTCATCATTTAATAGACCCAATGCAGGAAGCATGGCTGCTCTTTCTTATTTCATTTAATGCATGGTTCTTTAAATCAGTTACTAGCTGGTAGAGGTTTTGAGAGTTTGGTCATTTAGTGGTAATCTCTTGACTGTTCTACAGAACAAATCACCTTTTCTTATGCATTTGAATTGGGTTCAGATTCTGTGACAACTTAGCTTCAGCTCAATTATTTTAATGTATATTCGGTAGGTACTTCTCTAAGGAACACAAGAGAACCTACAAGCACACATTTTTATACAGTAATTTTAGAATGGTTAAAAAATAAATTAGTATGCTTAAATAGACCTCTAAAGAGAGTTGTTGATATTGATATGTACAGGATCAAGGCTGAAGCCAAGTCAACGCACTGTTGGTCCTGTCCACAGCTTCAGAAGAACCCCCACATTACTGCTTAGTGTCTGGATTTAATACCGTATGCACAATTTGTTAGCATAGGCTTGATGTAGTTAATCAGTTATTTGCATTGAAGAAAATATCTTAATATGCATGATTTTAATAACATCATAAATAATTAAACAATCAAAGGCATAACAGGTAATCAGATATTATTCTTCTTGAAGTGGAACATGGTGACTATCCATCATACTGGATCATATCAGCAAACTTATTATTTTGTGATATTTAGATGTTGAGGTGGACTGTCTTCAAAAGGAGTAGATGAGATAAGTTTTAATTCTTTTTACTTTACTTTTTACCTGCTGCATAACCTGAAGGATTTTAACCAAGGATATAAAAGTATGTAGAGAGAAAGCTTTGCAATGTTGGCTTTTTTTCCCCAGAAACCACTATTTCATTCACAAGAAGTATATTATGATAAGTACAGAAATTTAAATTTGTACAAATTTAATTTTGAGGTGCAGATATTCAGAAAACTGTTCACTGGCCTCTCTAACCCTAACCCTAACCCTAACCCTTTCTTTTAATAATATAGCCTTCTGCTGCTTAGTTAATCAGATACCATACAGAACATTTGTAGGAAAAGGCCGGGTCATTAATACAATACATCTAAACACTGTCTGTCTTTATGTTGATCTCCTTTCATGGCTTCCAGGCAGCAGGGTTTGAGGTGGCTTTTTGTGGGAAATAAGCTCACTGAATGTAAATCATTAAAGATGACTGCATGTGTCAAACATATAGTTTGATGAAATTAAAATAAAATCACCCAGAAAATGTCAGTTTAGTTAAGCTGCGGTTCAAAATAGAAAATATATCACACATGAAACTACCATAGGAGCTTTTACACTATCTTTTTATTGCAAAAGTTAAGCTTTAAAATTTACAGTGATGGAAACACGGACTGGAATAATGACTTTCTTTACTGTGTTGTTTAGCTCATGCTGTGAAATATTGAGGAGATGTTCTTGCGGTATAGGCAGCTGACGTATGAAGTATTTTTACCATCCTTTTCACTTTTTATGTCCTCCCATCTGCGGTGCAGAGACTCTCTTTCCAAGTCCTTTTATTCCCTCTCCTCTCCTCTCCTCTCCTCTCCTCTCCATCAGTTATCTTCAACAGTGTAATGGAGATATGAAAAGCCTCTACCCTAAGATCTCAAGAGACCTTCAAACACCTGTGCATACATATATTTTTGTTCTTCCCATGAAGAGGGTCAAACACAGTCAACCTACTAATTTCAAAACACTCTACGCAAGCAGCAAAAAAATTGAAGTTAATTTAAAAAAAATTGCTTAGTGAATCTACACTTCATTATGTTTGTATTTTCTAGAACATTAAAAAAAAAAAGTTCAATCTATTGAAAAAGATTTTAATAAAATCAGGAAGGGAAAATACTTAAGCACATTCATTGTGAGTAAAGATGAAAAATCGGGTTTGTCAACAATGGTGGGAAACAGGTTCAGTTGGACTGAATAGAAAATCTGTGGTATTTAACACAGTTTTCAGGAGCGGTGGTCAACATCTCCCCTTTTTAAACAGAGGGAAGTTTATTGTCAGGTTAAGCTGGTTTTCTGCTTCAACTACATCAAATAAACATGATGCATATAGGAAATTTGACTTCAATAAGCTTATCATAAATAGATGCTTTCTGGGCTCCTCAAAAAGAAACCTTTTGTTAAATCCCTATAAACCAGATGCTCTGCAATGTGTTATAAAGCATGAGATAATCATCCTAACGAATCAACCATAACATACAAATGACTTTGAGTTCAATACCTGTCATCGACTGTAATGGAGCGTAAACCTTGTGGGGTGTGAATTACAGTTGAAAGCCTGCCTGCCCTCCACCTGAGAAATGGTGGGAGGAAATCAGTTTGGAGCTAATGGCTTTGAGGGATGTGACCCATTTCAGTATCTTCCTTATCCTCGTGCACATCGTTGTCCACATCCTTATCATTATTGACCCCTCCTGCATCACCAGTCCATCATCAGACAGTTTGAGGGGCCTGTGATGAGCTTTCCATTCCCTCCATAAACTCCCATCCTGCTAAAAGGACATCATAATCCCCTTATAGCTCCCATAAAGATTAATAGTCCAAGAGACTTCAACAGAGTCCAGTGTTCAGGCTAACAGCCAGACTCTACATGGCTTAATTAGAATCTAAATGGAGGTATAACAAGCTCAACAAAGAAGGTGGAAAGGAGATTTATTTTGCACTGGGAGGATAGTGGATTTGATTAAAGTGCTCCCTAAACTGGGATGGGTGGAGGGGAGTGTATTGATCTCAATCAAATCAGAAACTAATTGTGTGGAGAATAGGGCAACTCGGTGTGGATGTGATTGTAAAGGAGACGTGGTGTCCTCATTTAAACCTGGGCAGGGAGACAGGGTACAAAGACAGGAGAAAGTGGGGTTAGACAAAGTTTTCTTTGTAGCTTTACTATCTGTTGTCTTTGCTGAGGAAGCAATAATAGCAGAAACAAACAACCTTGTGTGTGTTGGGGGGTGGTTGGTATAGATGCTCTGCATGCTCGACCTTACATGCCAACGATTGAGTAGAGGAGGGAGCAGCAGAGCGTGGCAGAAACAATCGTGTGTAAGGGGTTGTGGTCTGGAAACACACACAGTCACGAACAGATTTGCCTCAGAGAATACATAGCAAACAAAAAAATAAAAAAACAGAAGGAGAGAAAATGCTGGCTATTTGGTCTCAATTTGAGGGCCAGCTGGGGCACTCTGACAAGGTGGATATTTCACTGTGACCCAGGACTCCACTCCACTGAAGCTAATCACTAATGAAGTCATTTAAGGCAGCTCAGAAGGGCAGAGAAAAGACAGTGAGGAAGAGGAGGTACTGAAAATGAAACAAGGGGAGTAAAAGTTTTACAATTTGTTTTCAACTGAAAACCAAGTCATTATAAGGACAGAAACTATTGTGTCATCAGTCAAACACTGCTAACCAGATAAAACCCTGAAATAATATTTCTACACCCAGTATATTGAGCTGTAGCTTGAACAGAGCAGAGGTGTAAAAAGTCTGTTTAAAAACACTTTTGTCAAAGTTAGAGCATTTACTTAAGATTTTTACCCAAGTAAAAGTGTAAAAGTACAATTTTTCAAGAATACTTTAATTATAAAAGTAAAAGTAATGCATCAATCAAATTTTAAGGACAGATACGTTAAACCTTAGACTGCACTACCTTATTAGAGGAAAATAACTTCATTATAGTTAATTTTCTTAGTTTCATAACTAATGGCAACACTGTCAAATTTAACTTTTCATCATCTTGAATAACTATTTTTTTTGGTTCATTACCGAGTCCAACCACAAAGAAATTAAATGTCTGGATGAAGCTAATTATTTTGATAGTTTTATTTTTTTAGATACTAATAGTCCATAATGAAAATGAGCTTAAATGAAACAAAAATAATAAGTTATTTTTTAAAATGTAAGGAGTAGAAGCAAAACGTTGTCTAACAAATAATTACTCAACTAAAGTACAGAGAGCCAAAATTTCTACTTAAGTAAGGTAACAAAGTATTTGTACTTTGTTACTTGTCACCTCTGAAATGGAGTTATAGCAAATCAACATCTAGAACATTTCTACTACAGAATCTGTTGACATGATGAAATGAAATGAGCTTGCATAAAATTAAATCTATTCAGTAGGATATTTTCCTTGATTCCTTTTCTGGAGCATTCCTCTCTGGGTATAATGTATTGTTCTAGAAATTCGGCATAAGAGAAGCACTTTGATTGAAAAGCCAAACAGTTACAGGATCATTATACACACCCAATGACACTTGTACAAGGTGTCATTTTAGCAACAAAAGGTATCCCAAATCAATTTTAATTGATAAACAACAGATGATTAAACTTAAATAAGTTCTATCTTCTGGTACCTCAGTCAACACATCAAACTAAACATCAAACTTAAACCGGAGAGGATTGCCACATTCTTCACATTGGACAAAATGTATTTTTTTTTATCTGGTTGTGTACATGTGTCTGAAAACACCTGTGCTGTGATGCAATCATAGGGGAATATTATATTGCAAGTTCTCTTTCCACAGACGATACACTTTACTTTTTTTCTGTTTAACTCTCTCCAAAGACAAACTATAAAAGAAGTGGAAGCCATTAATCTCAACTTGTCCGTTTACATAGAAAGTATCATTGATTCAGTACTCCTGTTTTTTTTGTCTCTCTAATTTTTCTTCTTAAACCCCAGTTGGTTGCGGCAAATGGCTGGTGATGCTGAGAAAAGTTCTGGTTCTGCTGAAGGCTTTCCCTTTGTTAAATAGAATAATTTTCCTTTTCACTGCTGTCACACATGTGCAGTATGATAAATTACTGCAAAATAGCAACACAATGCAATAATCCACTGTCTCCACATGCTGGTTCAGAATAACGGGTTCCTGTCATTGAATTAACCTTTTGTAAGAAACTGAGTTGGACAGCCTCATTTCTGAGCTAGAATCAAACGGAAAGCATTTACAAGTAACTGATTTTAAATCATTTTGTATAAATAGAACAGTTTCAATATAGTGTGCCCCAGTAGTTGAGTTGTAAAAAAAAAAAAGAAAAAAAGAAGGAGGATGGTGGAATTCTTTTTTTTGGAAGTACCGGTATACATAGCCTAATTAATATATTCTATTAACCTAAATCACTAAGCATGGTATGGTTGTTACATGTCATTGACCTTACAAGACACCTTACAGTAGAACTGCAGACAGTACCTGGACTGGCATGGCTATCACTGCCCCTACATAGTTAGGGACTGATTTCCCACTCTAATCAGCTTCATAGTCATGGTGTGCCACTTCTTTGACTTTACTTTGGGAAATCTTTTGGCAATGAAATTATTTAGATCTGAAAGAAAACCTGACCAGACATTGCAAATGAATATCTGAATCCTTTCAACTCAAGTATTTTTTTTTATTCAAATTCAATCAATTAAATTGAAACTTTTTTCAAAATCTTAAAAAACTGCTTACAAGTTCAAATACATTAGAATTAGCCTAAATAAGCCTATATAAAATCTCATAATTTTACTCACCTTTCAAATATTCATTTAGATTATTTATTTGATAAAAAAAAAAGACTGTTTATCAGAAAATCAGTATTGCTTCTATTGGCTATTTTAAATTAATCTAGGCTACATGCCAGCAATGAATGATTTAAAACTATTTAACAGGTCAGTCGAACTAAGCTATTTACCATTGATCGGACAACAATCCGACAACATTGATCGGCAATCTACAAGTCACAGGAGGGAGCTTGCAGTCAGATGTCAACATTCAATTAATTTGTGACCATTGGCCAGACATTAACGTCACATTTAGCAGTTCTTTCAAGATAATAATCTTAACACGTGTCTTAAATTGCTTAATTAAAAGCCATTTTTAAACCTTCAATTCTCTTCCCTGGGTTTCATCTGTTGTGCCGAGAATTACCTCCTCTGTCGCGGGAACGCACATCGCCCTAAATTCACGCCCATTGATGAGAAAACGGATTGAAATATGAACGAAAAGGGAAATTTTAAACATATTCTTAACGTTTTCATATTTCTTATACATGGATGCCTTAGAATGAATAAATTCTCTGCCCAGTGGATGCCAATTCCCGATTTTGCTACCAACACCATTCTAGATAATTTTTGACACTTTATTTGTTAAATTTAGAACCTGGAACCTGCAGAAGATTCCCTCCCTTCCTTATTTTCACATTCCCTCAAATCGCGTTGTCCTAGCTGCTTGGCCGTGATGCTATTCAGAACAACGTCACCTCCTTCGCTGGTTGCGGCACTGAGGTTGAAAATGAAATCGCATGTGCTCTCTGGGCTACCATTTGGTCAGGCTACTCATAAGCGCACAGCCTGCAAACTGTTGAAAGGGCAATATTATTGCCATTACTGTCAATATATCGTAGAAATTTACACAAGGGGATGGTATGTGGGGATGATTTTTAAGATTTTTTTTAAGAAGGGGGATGCCATCCGCTCTCATCCCCCTCAACCTGAGCACTGGTGTGCCCTATGAATTAAGGTTTTCAAATTTATAAAGTGCAAAAATTGCAGCACCTTAAATTTAAAAATCATTTCAACTAGAGACAAATTCTGTTTAATTGACATTGACCTTAGCTATAAGACACCTAGTGTTGTTGATGTGAAGATAAGGAAAACTGCAGGAAGTCATTAACATCAACAATTTATGAAGCTCAGGTACAGCTAAAGAAAAGTGCAACTAGATGTCATTAACATGGAACATAATAATAGACTTTACAGAGCTCCCAATAATCTGTCCCAGTGGATATATGCAAAAATATTTAGTTACTTCATTTAGATTCCTGAATCACATTTTTTGTGAGTACTAACTTACCTTACATTGTGTGCAACCTGAAGGAAAACATCAATGTTTGACAAATAAAATAAACTTTCCTCCATCACCTTCCTTCAGAGATAACAGCCATCGCTCAATGTTTTTCTAGTTGACTGGATGTTACAGCACCAACTAATTCCGTAAAAGTTTAAAAAACAATCCACTGGACTTGGTTTCCAAGGTTTGAAGACCTTTCGCCTCCCCTCCAGGAAGCTTTCTTAATTCAAATGTCCAACTAATGTCCTTGTTTCATGAAGATGTGTTGTCCCATCATTGTAGACAGCATGCAAACACCCACATGTCCATACACACAGTACAAGTACAGTACAGTAAATGTAGCAGGATATCTAAAAAATAAAACACCAGGAGGGAAGTAAAAGAATTCTGCCTATGGTGTATTTAGAAAACCAGGTTGTCCTGTTTACTTGGCTAATGATCCAAAATAAAAATGAATCATAAAAAAAAACTAATAAAAAAATTAGCAGCCATTTGGCCATCTGTGGGTTTCTCCCTTCAGATGGACAGACGCCAGTGAAAGCAGAGCAAAACATGCACTCCACAGGGAGCAGTTGGTGATGAAAGAGCTTTTTTTCTGTAAGAAGGTGGAAAACAAGATCAGCCATGCTGCACCAGTATACTATATTGTAATTACTGCACAAAAAAGTTATTTACCATTTAGTTTAGGATTTATTGCATGGCCTAGTAAAAACACAGGCTGCTTCCAGCGGACCTATTGTCCTGCGTGAGATTAAAATGAGGTAATCCATCAGAGGAGTTAGATCTTCGTCCTGATGGGTTACCCCTCCTCTTCATGCCGTGTGGAACAGCACTGAGCCTCCACACCATCTGCCTGACTCCCTTTTAACTGACTAAAAATACATTTATAAAGACACTCAGTCCACAAGCTTAGATAAATACATGAACTTGAGAAACATCTAAACAAATTTGGCAGCATTAACCTTCTGAAGAAAATGCATAGGATCTGTGTCCATGAGTAAATAAAATATTCAGGCTAATAGGCTTACTGTAGGTAGTGAATGCTACCTAATAATGTATAATAATCACAGCAAGCTCAGCAGGCTCAGGAATCAGATATAAACAAATCCATCTAAAGAGGAAACAAAGTGAAACAGAAGTTTAAAATTCTAAAATGCAAATAAGGAAAAGAAGAAATCAACCTCTCCACAACTTTAGCACTAGAGAGAGACACGCTAATGGAAGACCCAGTACAAAACTGGAAAAGCAAAGTTCGTTTACCCTTACCTGCTCAAACTTGCAATAGGTTTAACCTAAATGAACACACTTTCTTACACTCTTGAGGAAAATTATTTTATTTTTAGGTTTATCCAAAGTCCAAAGGATTTTCACAAGTAATAAGTAAAACTTGTGCAACATGATTTTTCCACATTCAAAACAAGATCTACTACAGAAGAATATTTGTCTTTTTTAAAGATAAATTAAGCAAAATCAAACTTAGAAACTTATTAATTTCAGATACTTAAAATTGTCTCCCTTTGCAGCCTCTTTGCTCCTCTTATAGATCAACCTATAGGCCAATCGGCCACAAGACATTTCATAATAAATGTCATATGCTTTTTATCAGTGGCATCTTCCAAGTTGATCATAGAGATCCATTCCCCTGTGCATTTCTGAAGCTTATAGAGACTCCAGAGGGTCAAGCAATATAAAAGCTTCAACAGTATCTGATTTGATCAAACTGGCAAGGACGGTTTAGCCACAGCAGATGCTGTCAGTTGTTATCATGATAAGGGCTAATCGAATAGTGCTGGCAGCAAGGAACTAAGTAGGACAATTCAATTCAGGTTAATTTCAGCTTATTTATATATGCATCAATTCACAACACATGTCATCCATAGGCACATGACAAAGACAATTCAATCCGATCCTACGATCAGATTGGTTAAAAGTTTCTATCAAGGATAACAAGCTGATTGCATCGACTTATTGACTTCCAAGAGACATTCCTCCTGGATCAGTTTGGGGCGAAGGTATTCGCTTTCATTTTGTCATTGACTCTACAGTAATTCCTCACACCAAGCATGCATGCAATCATAAAGAATAGGGGAAAAAACAACTCATTTTTAACAAGAAGAAATCTCCAGCAGAAAAAGTCTCAAAGTGAGTGGCCTTCTGTCCAGGCTGACTGGGGATTCAAAGAGAGATACGCAGATATACAGGTAATGGTAAACTAGCTCCACAGGTTGCTCTATCAATGAAAGATACAGTTAAGCACATATGTTCTAAGCCAGGTTTCAT
Organism: Cyprinodon variegatus; assembly: GCF_000732505.1. Taxonomy (NCBI): domain Eukaryota; kingdom Metazoa; phylum Chordata; class Actinopteri; order Cyprinodontiformes; family Cyprinodontidae; genus Cyprinodon; species Cyprinodon variegatus. The sequence goes on along the minus strand of NW_015150550.1, from coordinate 1,456,376 downwards.
GTCAATGGACGAAAGTAGCACATACAGTTAGTTGCAGTAAAAACTAAGCCCATAGCCGCCGAGGAGGGAAACAGGGCTAACACTAATAAAAGCCAGGCTCTATCAACCTAAATTAAAGCTGTTCATTGCAGCTGTACATATTTTATTTCTCTCAGAATTTTTTCACAGCCAAAGAAGAACAAACCAGATTAAACAACTATGACCAAAAAAAGCAGAGAGAACATAAAGTTATGGGTTGAACTAACAAATACCACAAACCGGAGGAATTAGGTTCAATTAGACTCAAAAAAGATCAATAAAACACTATCAGTATGGAGCCATGTTTATTCATGTTTTTGTTTTCAAGATAAATCATTTTAATATGTACCTTTAAGCCTAAATTCAACCAGAGTCATCAGTAGACACAAACACTTTGTCACAAATGCGGACGCATTTAGACTGATATCTAGTGTGGTGGGAGAAAAAAGGTCCAGTTACATTGAACAGATGGTAGCGCTTGTAGGTGAATTAATTTCAAAACTACGCACTCATCAACAAGGAATGCATGAACACTAATGATAAATCAGACAGCAGATGCCATGACAATAATAAAAAAAATTAGATACAAGGATGTTTTTTTTGCTTGTTTTTTTACATATTCTTATAAAAACTTTAATATAAGTTAACATTGGTTTAAATTTATCCCCTTTTTTCCAACAATACCTCTCAGAATAGTGATTGATTAAAGAAACCTGCATTCTCTCCACATTTTGACCCTCAGGGCAATTGGTCCTCATCTTTGTCCCAAAGCATTGCTTCTTTTCCACAGTCCATGACCTGGAAAATTATTCATTTGTCTGGAGAATTTGATCCTGTCGCGCCATACTTTGCTGTCATCACATGCCTGAAGGGCTGGAGGACGGAGGGACAATGAGGCCCAGTGCAGCCAGAGCTCCCTGCATGTGCTACATTTATCCATAAAAAAATCATTTGTCTTCACCCTCCCATTTTGTCCTTTTATTTATTTGTTATCCTCTGTGTTTCTGGCTTTTTCTCTATATTTATATTTTTTGCAGCTTCTTTATGTACTTTTCTGTTGTTGTTTTTTTTTTTACATTTAGCCTTCTCACAAATTAAAGGTATTGTGGATGATTTTCGCAAATATTTGAAAAGACCCACCCTCTCCACTTAATAAAAAGAAAAGTGAACATCCACAACCCTGTACCCGCTCCCGAGAGGGAATGTCTATTAAATGCGTGCAAGAGCATGCATGAACCCATTTCTCCTCGTGCATGCTCTGTTCAGAAGTTGATTTTTGCATCGCTCATACAAGCTTACTTTCCAAAATAAGATTTGTAATTTTTACACTATGTTAGACTCACCACCGGTAAGTGAAAATGGGGACGAACACAGAGGATGGCCTTTGGTAAACATATCACCAAAATGATTGATAATTAGGAGAACCACTTATTTTAATGATCCACCTGGATAAAGATCATCCTCCACTATACATTTAAGCATAAAACAAAAACTAAATGGTGATCAAAACTATTTCAGCCTTAGTTTAGTCCTTGCCCGCTACATTATCCTTTCATAAGCCCTGAATGTACAAACTTTTTGCCTTTCCTCTAACTTTAACTACTTTGGTTTTCTAATTATCATTTGACACCACATTAAATCTTTAAAACAGTTTTTTTCATTTTCAATTGTTACAAAAAAATTATTTTTCAGTATTTCATAAATAGTTCTCCAACACACAAAAACAAAAATCAAAATCAAACACCTATAAAATTTTACTCTGACAAATATAGCTGCAGTAATAATTGCAATAATGCAAAACTAATTTGGATGTATCTTCTTTTTTTTTTTTTAACAGTGTCCTGTCTGGCATTGTGGCAATAAGAATGATTGTCTTGATGCCAAAAAGAGCCCAACAGATTTTACTTTCACAAGTGGAACAGTATGGCTATCGCCATACTGTTCCACTTGATTTATGCATATAAATTGCTTTATTATAATTATGCAGGGAATTTTACAGATTATATGGACACTGCGATGTAAGTAGAACAGGAAAGGAAAAAAAAGAGAAAAGAAGAAAGAGGAGATAAAAGCGAGATAATAAAACATTTGGATGTATCTTCACATACCAACAGCTTAAAGGTGGGGTTATGTAAATTGCTTAAATAAAACCAGAAGCAGGGAGGCTGATTGACAAATTGGAGCGGCCATGGCAGTAATGCAGATGCTGCACCAGTTCATTGCAGGTTGAGCCAAAAAGTTAAGCTCTCAATTTATCTATTTAAGTCCTACTTATACCTACAGTCATAAAGCTGCAGTTCTAAAGAATGTTCAGTTTTAGTCAATTTTAACTCTCCCCAGTGGAGACAAGCGGAACTGTTTTGCCTGAAGGAAGACAGCATTTCCCTTGAGGAACAGTGTGGTAAAATCCTGATCTCGCGTTCACTTGTAGTTAGATTTAACTACATTTCTATTTCCAGTGGATGTGTGAAAGATGAATAGCTACAAGTAATGAATCTAACTATTGCAAGAAACGACTTTTAACTTTGGTTTTGTACCGTTGTCCTGCACCCCCCTGCACATTCCTGCACAGGCTGGAAGGTTAGCCTGACACCACCTTGGGCTTCCTCAGATAAGCCAGACGAGGTGTCTGGGGAAACGGAGTTTGACCGCCATTACTGAGACCTGCTTACCCTGGACCAATTTTTAGAAAAGTGAATCATGAGAAACAAGAATGATTATAAGCAATCCAAATGCTTTACAAGAAATCAATAAAGACAAGAAAAAAGTAACAAGGACATTTAAAACATCCTTCACATATACATATATGTATTGTAATTTCAATAAAAAGTAAAAATATCTATCATTTGAAGAACTTGCTGTATATTTCCTTGAATATGGAACCTTTTACACGCTTTGGTACAGATTTCTCACATGATCTTAATTAGAACTCTTTTCCTCTCACCATTCTGCTCCGGCTGACTTTCATAGTTTTCTTATATTCTAACTAGAGAAAAATGAATGACCGTACCCATACTTTCATAAATGAAGAGAGAAGAAGTGGCAGGAGAGCCTTTTCAAACAATCAGCTGTAGCCTTTATTTTCAAAGTACAGCTCATGTACTCAGAGGTGAATGCGTCTGCCACCAAGCCTTTCCTTATAGGGGTTTTCATAAACTGAGGCGGGATGAATTTCTTTCCCACCATACAAGCCTTGCCTATGTTGATTTTACTGTACAGGATTATGTAAATATAGCATTGTTTTAGCTGTGAGAAGTTATCCATTACAGCAGCTGAAAGACACTAATTATGTATTTCATCAACTTGCTGGCAATAATAGAGGAAACAGTCTTGTTCAGATGGTCCAATCACATCACAGATCAGAGAGTGCGAATGTAGAAAGCTTCACTGCACTTCAAACACTTTGGCAATGATTTGTCAGTGTTCATTTCTGGCTCTGGAAAAAACATTAGAGACACAGAGCAGGAAACATTTGTGCTTTTGTTTCAAGGGGGTAAAACAAAAGCACAAGTAGAATGGGATGTTGCTGTTAAGTTCAAAGTTTTAGGAGTTTTTTTGTTTTGTTCTTTTGGTTTGTTTATTTTTTGTAAAATGCTTTTAAAATGTATCACCATGCCCTAAGGCAGGGGTCCCCAAAATTTTTCCTGTGAGGGCCACATAACTTTTCCCTTCTCTGATGGGGAGCCGGGGTCAGTTTGTAACAGAAAAATTGTGACGATTGCAAGAGTGCCTAAATTTATGACGGGATTTATGTCTTTATGACGGGAGTCATAGTGTCTCCGCAGGTTATATTCTTTGAATACCGCCACTGCTTCTTGACAGATGACACAGACAGCCTTTTCTTTACATTGAACAAAAAAATATCTTTTGTCCAATTCAGGTTAAATGCCCTGCATTCTGAATCAATTTTTCTCTTACCTTATCTTTACCCCATTATTCCGTTCGCTCTTTACGGAAGAGGATTAGGGCCATTCAAAAAAAAAAAAAAACTATTCAATTCTGATTTTTCTTAATTAAAGTCAGAATTCTGACTTTTTCCTCAGAATTCTGAGAATAAAGTCAGAATTCTGAGAAAAAAGTCAGAATTGAAGAGACTATTATTTTTATTTCTTTTGAATGGCCCTAATCCTCTTCCGTATCTCTTTGAGAGGGGCGGGTTTAAGATTTTATGCTGGGGGTTGCCAGATAGGGGCACAGACCCCAAAAGTGTGGAACATTGTCGCATTATATGTATGAAATGAAATAGTTACTAATAGTTAATAATGAAAAAACTTCATAATTAAGGAACATTTTATTGCAAATGTCCAACTGTAAAATCAAATCCAAAAAAAAAAACACTTATATGAAAATACTCTCTGGTATTGTTCAGGGGGTCGGACCAAGTGTTGAGGTGGGCCGGATCCGTTTGGGGACCACTGCCCTAAGGTCTTATGTAGAGCCCATGACCATGGATGGTTCTGGATGGGGACCAACAGGTGCCAGTGCCCCTGCTGAATTGGTCCTTTCCCCTGTTNTTGTCCCTGTACTGAAGATATGACACTAAATTGATTTCTTATAATGATATACACTGGCATTCTTAACTGAATGGTCTCTTGCATCTATTAAATTTTTTCACGTTAAGTATGATTTAAAAACACAGGTGATACGTTCTGAGCTTCAATGTATTGTATTACAATGGATAAAAAAATATATAATATCCCTGAATCATGATGTTAATATAACATTCCAAAGAATAGCTTATGTCAATGTACAGTATGTAGCTTCGCCTAATCTAGGTATTACTTGATATTGTCTTTACTAAAAAGACTATATAGGTAAGAACTTTGTAAACCCAACATTTAATTTTGGTCCAAATTTAATTATTGACCATTGAGACAGGTTTATTAGATGAAAAAATCTGATCTGATTAATTGATAAATTTAGCTTAAAAGGGATTTCTTTCACATTGTAATGTTACTGTAATTCTCCAGAGGGCACAGCGTTACATTCTTAAGGGAAGTCTCAATGTAATATGCAAGAGAACTAATGCGCCAACGGGAAAGGCATGCTAGGGCAGAAACACTCATTGATCGATAGCCCGGTTCAGGATTATTTAAATTTCAATTCAGTTTATTTATATAGCGCCAATTCACAACACATGTCATCTCAAGGCACATTACAGTTCCACCAGTTTAAACAGTCAAATTGATTCAAAGTTTTCTATCTAAGGAAAACCAGTTGATTGCATT
>NW_015150550.1:1447875-1450833 GCF_000732505.1 Cyprinodon variegatus | reverse complement strand
CATAACCAGGCTCAGTGTGAGTGGCCATCTGCCGAGGCCGACTGTGGTTCAACCAGACAGAAGCAGAGATACAAAAAGCAGCTGTAAAAGGCGGCCCCATCCAGGAAACACACAGCCAGGCCGACGAGCACCGAGCTGGCTCCCATGTTAGAGGATGAAGAGGGCACATCCAGCCAGTCACGGTCAGACTTTACTCTGTTACATAGCAACAAGGTTAGAGAATGCACTTTATCCTGCTTTTTTTTTTTTTAACAAACAATAAATACATACTCTTACATTATTACCTAAATAGTACCTACTTAGCTGTGTTGCAGGATGGAGTGGTGTAATTCCTGTGCTGTGCTTGAAAGATGATGTCATGATAGAAAAGTGGAGATCATTATGGAAAAAACTTGCAACATTATCGAAGAAGAACAAAAATGGCTGTAAATGGGCTATTGTGTTTTAATGTACTCCATGGAGTTGAGATTCCTCTGAGAGTAAATAAACCACCTGTTCATACAGTAAGTGCTAGAACAGCAGAAGATGTACCCTACCAAAACGTTGGATTCAGCTGAAAACATAATGATGATACAGTTAGCTTCCATTAAATTAAGCAAAATAACAAATGGTCTGATAGCTTTTTTCTAAATAATAGTTTGGCATCTCTGTTCATTGGAAGTCATGTGTTTCATATATATTTTGTTCATATTTTTGAAATTTGTATTAAATTTGTTCTACTACCATGACTGCCCATTACTAAATTAGCCTTTACATGTCAAACAGCATGTTGAACAGCGTGGACATGAATATGCTGAGCATATGTTGATCATAAGAAGGTGCATAACATTTGAAGAAGATGGGCACAAGAAATAAAATATCAACATTATTGTGATTAATAATCCTGAAATAGATTGCAAATGCAGTTTCCATGTCTATATTTATTTATTATATAAATTTCAAAATAAGCTGTGAACTTGCGCGCCAAAATATCCTTAGTAAGGAGAGTCACTATTATGTGTCAGCATCACATTGGTCTAAGAAATAGACATGTTTTTTCATTAGATTTAAGCATCAAATATAAAATGAAAGAGACTATATTAACATTTTCACCTTTAGGTGTCCTAATGGATTTAAATATTTCAACACATCAATGAGAGGGTGAGACTTCTCTAAAGCCTTGAGCAAACTGCTGCCTGTGAGGAAGACCTCTGATCCAACTCCGTGCAGAACCAGTGACCCAGCATTTCTGCAGGATCGTTTCCAATACATAATTCAGCTTCCAGGGTTAATAGATACTGCACAGTCCAGTAAGAGGTTTTTCACTCAATTTGACTTTCTCATCGGGTTTAAAAGTTCGCTATGGTAACTGGAAAAAGGCAACTTGGTTTCACACAAAATAAAAAAGACAACAAAAAAGCTTGGAAAAGTTAGTTTCTTGTGTTTAAAAGGTTAAAGATTAGTCTTTTTCTGTGAAAACAAACAAAAAATACATATTATTACATTTCTTTGATCTCAATGTGTGTTGTGGGGATATGTGTTGAATTATGTTACAGAGAATAATTTAAGAAATGTCAAAAAAATTTCTCTTTAAAAATTTATTATAGAATTTATTTCTGGAAAAAAAAATGTCTAAAGAACACTCTTTTTGGTATTTCTAATGCTGCTTCTAATTTTATGACACCTGATTTTATAGAAATGTTTGTATACTCAACCAAATGTTTGGGTGATGAGTTGTCAGTGTTACCATTTTGTGGGTCCAAGCTTAATATAATATACAGGGAGGTCATGGTAGTAGTAGCTGCTGGTAATGATTTTTTATTATTTTTCCTCTAGGTATTGTGTGTGGACAAAGCATAATTTACCTGACTGCCTCCGTGTTGTTTGGACTAAGATATTGAATTAAATGTTTAGGATTACAAGATTTTATGAAGAAGTAAAAAAAAAAATAAAAAAAGAATATCATGATCTCAGCACAGATGCCTCGTCTGATTACACATGTCTAACATCTGCTTAGCTTCACCCAGTTCCTGTTACCGCTCATCTGATCCACCTGCATTAGTCTCTGTTTAACCAGCCTTCAGACCAGTCATCAGTGCCAGATTATTTCGAGCCATTGGTGAGAATGTTTTTAGCGTACTTGTGTTCTGAATACCTGATCCTGACCTCTTCTGCCTCTCCGACATCAGCTTTGGCTTTGCCCTCTGGATTATCCTGCCTACATTCATCTGTTCAGTTCGGAGCTCCTGTCTGTTCTTCGACCACCCATACATCAGCATCTGGGACTCTCTGTGCAGTGACTGCCACGCTCTTAGTGTAAGTCTTTGTGGTTTTCAGTTGAGTTGTGGTAGCCTAAGTATCAATGTCCCAGCCTGGATTATTGTCCCGGTCCAACTCTGGTATAAATGTTTCATTATTTGAAAGGCAGATTATATTTCATCTAAGAATGATTTAAAACAACATAAACATAGAGACATCAGCATGGAATTTTATTTATGATAAACTGTATCTAAAGAGAACTGGATTGATTTCCCAATAAAGTCTAACAGCTGTGTTGATGTCCAATGAATTTTGTACATATTTAAAATCCCCACATACAGTTTTGTCAGAGGCCACCAAAGATCTTGGTCCTGGTCCTACTAGCACATTGCTTTAGGATGCTTTCTGGATTTTTCAGTTATTTTTGTTTTTCATTAGATGGAAATTCTATAAATATGTGAACATGTAAGTGAAATTACCTTTTAAGTGTTTAAGTAAAAATCTGGGAAGTTGTGGACAGGTAAGAAAAGGCATCACCAGGTATCACCAGGAGCAGAGTATAAAAGATTAGAAAGCATAGAACAGCAATAGTTTTTAGTATGAGCAGCAAAGGTATTTATACAGTATATGCAACTGATGTTAGGGTCAAATGGAATATACACTCACTGGCCACTTTATTAGGTACACCTGTCCAACTGCTCGTTAACACTTAATTTCTAA
>NW_015150550.1:1394240-1446806 GCF_000732505.1 Cyprinodon variegatus | reverse complement strand
TTAGAAATTAAGTGTTAACGAGCAGTTGGACAGGTGTACCTAATAAAGTGGCCGGTGAGTGTATACACAGCATTTTCTCATTACATGATATACAATGAGATAAAACCTTTCCTGTTTTAGCTCAGTTAGGATTAACACAATTTTACCTATTTTACAGTCCCTAGTCTCAGATCTCATTCACCCTTTGAAGCCCGTGGACCAAGTCTCTGCCTCTCTCAGGGTCATCAAGAGAAACAGGGTCATCAAGAGAAACAGATCAATCCTAAATTGATCTTCTCAATTTAGGATTGAGAAGATCCTAAATGTTATCTGCTTGCCCCCTCAGAGTCTCACAAGCCAAGCAAGCTCGAAAGAACTCCTTATTAACTTGACATCATCCTTTACTGCCTGTGTCCACCATCAGGTTTGGAGATTGCTGCCACGACAAGCACAGCAGACCTAACGGCCAAAGCTAAAGCAGCCACATTCACAGAGGCCTATGCAGCAGCACTGCCAAAAACAGTAAGATGACCTGGTATTCAATATCATTCATCAGCATGTAGGGAAAAACAACAGTCAGATACTTCCCCCACAACCCGAGAGTGGAGTGATGCAGCCCTCTGAGTCCACCAGGGTGAACTCCAACAACTTATGGCTGAGCTGGGCCAGAGTAGAAAAGAGTCCTGTCTCTCTCAAGGAGCTGGCTTACAGAGCGCCAGCTTTGAGTGTAGGTGAAACCAACTATGTTCTGGCTGAATCCCTTTAGGGAGATCTTGACCATCAGGTGATTGCGGGCAAACCCCAACCCCAGGCTCTTGTTCTGCCACAGCAGGAAAGATCGCTTCCCTCGATTTTATTTAGTCAACATAAGGGCTTCTTGAACCCTTTTTTTGTATATGACTCATTACCAAGAACCTATATATCTTGGAAGACCTACCAGGGCCAAGCAAGCCCCTGAAAACATAACCCCTGGGGCCATTCAAGCACGGAAACCCCTCCACCATGTTACCTGTGGACAAACACGTTAGTTTAAGTTATACCAGACCATTGCTCATCTTTTTTTTTCAATTTGTACTGGGAATTTTATTGGGCTTTTGCGTTTATGACTTTTTCCTCTTTAAGGGGTCTTTGAACTAGTGTTGCACTGATACCAGTATTGGGTGGATCGATACCACACTAAAATAGTGGTATCGGCGAGTACCAACAAATAGGGCACAGATACCATTTTGAGAGTCAAAAGTTTATTCAACTATTGTCCCCGATTCCAGGTAGGCAATAAAAAGTTCTACAGGATTCATGTTGTATTACAGTGTAGTCTTTTTCCTGCTTGACAAAGGTAGGCAGCAGCTTAACAAAGCCATGATGGCAATTACTTTACATCCAAGTAGTATGCAGTTCTTCATATATTTACCCACACATCAATTTTAAACAGATGGTATTGGTATGGTATCGGCCAATACTGCACAGCCAGGTATCGGGTATCATATCGGGGCCAAAAAATGGTATCAGCGCAACACTACTTTGAACCCATGTTGGTACAGAACTTGTTTCACTCTGGATAACGAGTCATACCAGCTCCAGCAGCAATTAACATCATTTAAACCTCCCAGTTGCAGAACAATTTCATTTATCTTATGCATCTGTATTTTTATACAAAGGAGGTTTAATTTTAAACATGTCTTAAAGTAGGCACTTGTTCAGGAAATGGAGCTGGGAAGGAGTTGAGTTGGGAAAATTGTATGAAAAGGGGCTCTAATGGAGTGTAACGTGGCAGCTCTTTGAAACTGTAACCAAAACTAAAAATATGTCAGCTTGTGAAAAACTCCTTTAATTAAAATAATTGCACTAGTACTGTATGATTGGTAGTGCCATTTAGTGCACAAAGTGTGCAGGAAAGGTGCATAATTGTTCCACAATGAGACTATTATTAATACATGGAGGAGCCTATCAGGGACAGGACAAGCAGGTAGACTATTTTAGTCCGGCTCATTTATCATTAAACAAACCACAGTATAGGCTGACGTGTGGGATGATCAGCTGACAGATGAGTGGACACCGGGACAGGAAAGGAGAAGATCGCAGCAGCCAAACAGCTCCATTAGGAGCAAGATTTATTTTGAAATAGCCCAACTTCATCACAGGAGGACTCATTACCTTTTTGTCAGCTATGCAGAGAAGATGCATAAGTCACAAAGATTAGACCATCAATGGGTTATAATAAGATACACTGCCTGACTCGTAGTAAACTAATTAATAAATGCCATAGCCAGCTCAGCCACACAGCCTGTCGTATGAATCACACCCATCTATAAACCATAGTGAGCTTCACTGTAACCACTTTAATATTTTACCATCTATACTGCACTCCTCTTGCACACTGCTGAATGTCAGTGACTCTCTGTGAACGATGTGACTCTCGGTGAGTGATTCTAAAGATGGTGCAGAATACTTAAGTCTTGAAGACAGACGTCACTATTAACATACAATCATTAATTTCCCTCTGGTTTCCAACAAACAAATCCATCTCAGCTCTGCTTCAACCATTTTCATGACTTATTTTATATTTTGCCCTTTCAAATAAAGGAATTCAATGTTCCCCCTGACATTGGCACTTTATATCAGTGAAGAAACCCTAAATAGCAGATTTTACCATTTTAAAAATAAAATTAAACTTTCTCTTTTTTTATATATTTAAAACATCTAAATGCACTGAGTGCAATACTGCATTGAGGTTCTGATGGTATTCACTAATGTCATGGCTTTTTAATTTATTTTTTATTTTGCAGCCACTTAAATATTTCCATCTAAAAAGGTGAACAAAAACCAAAACTAATTTGAAATGAACTTTTAACAAAATACATTAAGTAGAAATAAAAACAGCAACAAATAAATATTGTTTATTTTACGTACTTTGCTTTGGCCAAATAATTCAACATTTAAAGAAGAACATTTACAATCAAAAGGAGTACACACAAAAGTATTCAAACCCTCTGTTTCTTTAAAAACACAAACTTCCCTGTAACACAAAACAACTGAGAAGAAAAAATGCCATGCTTGAAATAGAACCTTGAAACAGGTACAAATGTAATCAGCCCTTTTATAATGAAATACCTCGGAATAAATAAAAAAATACCACGAAAGGTTCAGATAAATGATATACAGTATATAATCCAGATGGGTGAAATATAATCTTTTTCTCAAAGCAGTCAAAGTCTAGGCCTAAATCCAACTGACAAACCAAGTCAAGATTTAAAAACTGTTTTTCATCTATGTTTTCTATCCAGCATGACTGAGCCTGAGTTCTTGTACAAAAAGAGTGGGCAAGAAAGTCAGCCTGTGGATGTGCAACACACCGAGAGACGAACCCTAAGACCTGAGGCTAAAGGAAATTTTACAAAGTATTTTGTGGAAGAAAAGAAAAAAATTTTTTCAATTTATTTTCCACTTCATAATTAAACTATTTTTTCTGTGATAAAAAAAAAAAAATCAAAAACCTCTAACAAATAAACACAGATATTTACAGCTTGTGTAAAAGTTCAAGGGTATGAATATTTCTGCAGGGTTCTGCATCAGAACAGTCCCAGACACATTTTTATAACAGTTTTAGCTGTGAAAATAAAAACGCATCTAGCATATTGTGACCTTTAACACAGACGGATTTACTAAACCAGAATGCAAGTGTAATCATCTCTCACACTGCCCTTGAAAAGAAAAAGCCAGACAGTATCAAAATGTTCATGTAAAGCCAGCAGGCAGGGTGCTGACCTGAGCCTCTGCTGGGGGGTGAAACAATATAAGAGATACGCATCTGCTGAAACGTGTGCACAGAATGCAGAAAACAGCTGCCGAACAATGAGAGCTGAGAAAACAGATTTCAAGAAAAACTAAAGCACATTTAAAAATAGGAAAAAAAAAACAAAAAACAAGAAGCATGAAGCTGGTCGTCTAAAACACATTAACATAGTTTTATTCATAACCCAGGAATATTTAGGACACAATCTTACGGTTCAGCTGCTTGGCGTGACTGTTTTAATCAACAGAAAATAAACACTGCTGGCATTTAGTTAGGTTTGCAGGTTCACACTGACAGATGGAACAAAGCTGCTATGTTAAAAAGGTGTCTAAAAGAATTAATAACCTCATACTTTTATTACCTGAATACATCAGGCTGGTTAAACAGGAACATGCCCTGACTGCTGATTAGCTGCTGGATGGGCTTAATTTCACCCCTACATTTATCAAGCTGAACATAAGCTACAACACCAATAGACGAACACTAAACTAATGCTGGATCGTTACAAAATATAACTGAAGCCTTCCAGTTTAACTGTAGAGGCAGAGATAATGAATGTATGTGGAAAACATGGCTGATGACATAATTAAGTGGGAGGTAAGATGATCAGAGCAACCGTCCTCGCTTGGGTTACCATTCTACTTTGCATGCTCTGCAGCTCCTAAATGACTTTTCAAGGGGCGGCATAAAGGAAACATGATGCATCAGCAGGCTGTTTATATAAACTCCTCATTTTAATGAAGGAGTTCCAACTTTCAAGTTTCATTATGGCCATTTCACAGATCATAAAAGAATAAAATCTCATTTAAAGGACTGTCTAGAAACCTCTGGTTTAAAAGGATGAGGAAAGAAGAGCACCCTTTGTTCCTGTCACAAAATAAAACATTATTTTTTATAACATATTTAGATGTCAGGACATCTTTTTTTTGTGTCTGTTACCAAATAGATTTTGAATCAGTTGCATCTGTTAACCGTCTGCACTTCTCAGGAATTTGATTTTAAAATGTTGTAACATAGAAGTTGGACTCTTTTTAGTTTCATTTAAATGCATATCGGCATTAACAATGAACACTATTCTTAATTTCTGCTGATACATCTCTGAGTGGAGTATTTCTACCAAACACTAACCTGAATAACTAGTCAGAATCTGTGTTTTATGACCAGTCTAAATATTTTTACTTGGTAGGTCTTATTCAGAGTAGAAGGGGGTGGGTGGAGGGTCTACTTCAGCTCTCACTTCATGAGCCTGAAGGCAGGGTTGCCTGTCCATTGCAGACAAACACTCCCTCCTACAGTAAATATTGGACTGCCAAGTCATCTTAATGGACCTTGGAAGTTCACAGAGAAAATCTAAGCAGGGAAAGAGATAAAAAAAAGGCTACTTTAAAGATATCTTGCATGCATAAAAATGTATCTTTAAAGGGGTCATAGAATGATTATATGGGGTATTTGGTGCTGGTGCTTAAGGTCTCTGAATATGGTGTGTAACATTGGTTGGGCTTAAAATTGCATATTTGCTGTTCTATGAGCCCTAACCCCTTGNGATGGTATTGGTATGGTATCGGCCAATACTGCACAGCCAGGTATCGGGTATCATATCGGGGCCAAAAAATGGTATCAGCGCAACACTACTTTGAACCCATGTTGGTACAGAACTTGTTTCACTCTGGATAACGAGTCATACCAGCTCCAGCAGCAATTAACATCATTTAAACCTCCCAGTTGCAGAACAATTTCATTTATCTTATGCATCTGTATTTTTATACAAAGGAGGTTTAATTTTAAACATGTCTTAAAGTAGGCACTTGTTCAGGAAATGGAGCTGGGAAGGAGTTGAGTTGGGAAAATTGTATGAAAAGGGGCTCTAATGGAGTGTAACGTGGCAGCTCTTTGAAACTGTAACCAAAACTAAAAATATGTCAGCTTGTGAAAAACTCCTTTAATTAAAATAATTGCACTAGTACTGTATGATTGGTAGTGCCATTTAGTGCACAAAGTGTGCAGGAAAGGTGCATAATTGTTCCACAATGAGACTATTATTAATACATGGAGGAGCCTATCAGGGACAGGACAAGCAGGTAGACTATTTTAGTCCGGCTCATTTATCATTAAACAAACCACAGTATAGGCTGACGTGTGGGATGATCAGCTGACAGATGAGTGGACACCGGGACAGGAAAGGAGAAGATCGCAGCAGCCAAACAGCTCCATTAGGAGCAAGATTTATTTTGAAATAGCCCAACTTCATCACAGGAGGACTCATTACCTTTTTGTCAGCTATGCAGAGAAGATGCATAAGTCACAAAGATTAGACCATCAATGGGTTATAATAAGATACACTGCCTGACTCGTAGTAAACTAATTAATAAATGCCATAGCCAGCTCAGCCACACAGCCTGTCGTATGAATCACACCCATCTATAAACCATAGTGAGCTTCACTGTAACCACTTTAATATTTTACCATCTATACTGCACTCCTCTTGCACACTGCTGAATGTCAGTGACTCTCTGTGAACGATGTGACTCTCGGTGAGTGATTCTAAAGATGGTGCAGAATACTTAAGTCTTGAAGACAGACGTCACTATTAACATACAATCATTAATTTCCCTCTGGTTTCCAACAAACAAATCCATCTCAGCTCTGCTTCAACCATTTTCATGACTTATTTTATATTTTGCCCTTTCAAATAAAGGAATTCAATGTTCCCCCTGACATTGGCACTTTATATCAGTGAAGAAACCCTAAATAGCAGATTTTACCATTTTAAAAATAAAATTAAACTTTCTCTTTTTTTATATATTTAAAACATCTAAATGCACTGAGTGCAATACTGCATTGAGGTTCTGATGGTATTCACTAATGTCATGGCTTTTTAATTTATTTTTTATTTTGCAGCCACTTAAATATTTCCATCTAAAAAGGTGAACAAAAACCAAAACAAATTTGAAATGAACTTTTAACAAAATACATTAAGTAGAAATAAAAACAGCAACAAATAAATATTGTTTATTTTACGTACTTTGCTTTGGCCAAATAATTCAACATTTAAAGAAGAACATTTACAATCAAAAGGAGTACACACAAAAGTATTCAAACCCTCTGTTTCTTTAAAAACACAAACTTCCCTGTAACACAAAACAACTGAGAAGAAAAAATGCCATGCTTGAAATAGAACCTTGAAACAGGTACAAATGTAATCAGCCCTTTTATAATGAAATACCTCGGAATAAATAAAAAAATACCACGAAAGGTTCAGATAAATGATATACAGTATATAATCCAGATGGGTGAAATATAATCTTTTTCTCAAAGCAGTCAAAGTCTAGGCCTAAATCCAACTGACAAACCAAGTCAAGATTTAAAAACTGTTTTTCATCTATGTTTTCTATCCAGCATGACTGAGCCTGAGTTCTTGTACAAAAAGAGTGGGAAAGAAAGTCAGCCTGTGGATGTGCAACACACCGAGAGACGAACCCTAAGACCTGAGGCTAAAGGAAATTTTACAAAGTATTTTGTGGAAGAAAAGAAAAAAATTTTTTCAATTTATTTTCCACTTCATAATTAAACTATTTTTTCTGTGATAAAAAAAAAAAAATCAAAAACCTCTAACAAATAAACACAGATATTTACAGCTTGTGTAAAAGTTCAAGGGTATGAATATTTCTGCAGGGTTCTGCATCAGAACAGTCCCAGACACATTTTTATAACAGTTTTAGCTGTGAAAATAAAAACGCATCTAGCATATTGTGACCTTTAACACAGACGGATTTACTAAACCAGAATGCAAGTGTAATCATCTCTCACACTGCCCTTGAAAAGAAAAAGCCAGACAGTATCAAAATGTTCATGTAAAGCCAGCAGGCAGGGTGCTGACCTGAGCCTCTGCTGGGGGGTGAAACAATATAAGAGATACGCATCTGCTGAAACGTGTGCACAGAATGCAGAAAACAGCTGCCGAACAATGAGAGCTGAGAAAACAGATTTCAAGAAAAACTAAAGCACATTTAAAAATAGGAAAAAAAAAACAAAAAACAAGAAGCATGAAGCTGGTCGTCTAAAACACATTAACATAGTTTTATTCATAACCCAGGAATATTTAGGACACAATCTTACGGTTCAGCTGCTTGGCGTGACTGTTTTAATCAACAGAAAATAAACACTGCTGGCATTTAGTTAGGTTTGCAGGTTCACACTGACAGATGGAACAAAGCTGCTATGTTAAAAAGGTGTCTAAAAGAATTAATAACCTCATACTTTTATTACCTGAATACATCAGGCTGGTTAAACAGGAACATGCCCTGACTGCTGATTAGCTGCTGGATGGGCTTAATTTCACCCCTACATTTATCAAGCTGAACATAAGCTACAACACCAATAGACGAACACTAAACTAATGCTGGATCGTTACAAAATATAACTGAAGCCTTCCAGTTTAACTGTAGAGGCAGAGATAATGAATGTATGTGGAAAACATGGCTGATGACATAATTAAGTGGGAGGTAAGATGATCAGAGCAACCGTCCTCGCTTGGGTTACCATACTACTTTGCATGCTCTGCAGCTCCTAAATGACTTTTCAAGGGGCGGCATAAAGGAAACATGATGCATCAGCAGGCTGTTTATATAAACTCCTCATTTTAATGAAGGAGTTCCAACTTTCAAGTTTCATTATGGCCATTTCACAGATCATAAAAGAATAAAATCTCATTTAAAGGACTGTCTAGAAACCTCTGGTTTAAAAGGATGAGGAAAGAAGAGCACCCTTTGTTCCTGTCACAAAATAAAACATTATTTTTTATAACATATTTAGATGTCAGGACATCTTTTTTTGTGTCTGTTACCAAATAGATTTTGAATCAGTTGCATCTGTTAACCGTCTGCACTTCTCAGGAATTTGATTTTAAAATGTTGTAACATAGAAGTTGGACTCTTTTTAGTTTCATTTAAATGCATATCGGCATTAACAATGAACACTATTCTTAATTTCTGCTGATACATCTCTGAGTGGAGTATTTCTACCAAACACTAACCTGAATAACTAGTCAGAATCTGTGTTTTATGACCAGTCTAAATATTTTTACTTGGTAGGTCTTATTCAGAGTAGGTGGGGGTGGGTGGAGGGTCTACTTCAGCTCTCACTTCATGAGCCTGAAGGCAGAGTTGCCAGTCCATTGCAGACAAACACTCCCTCCTACAGTAAATGTTGGACTGCCAAGTCATCTTAATGGACTGTGGAAGTTCACAAAGAAAATCTAAGCAGGGATAGAGATAAAAAAGGCTACTTTAAAGATATCTTGCATGCATAAAAATGTATCTTTAAAGGGGTCGTAGAATGATTATATGGGGTATTTGGTGCTGGTGCTTAAGGTCTCTGAATATGGTGTGTAACATTGGTTCGGCTGAAAATGGCATATTTGCTGTTCTATGAGCCCTAATGCAAGCCTGGTTAAAAGCCCTACAATGAAACGACAGGTATACTTCTTTTTATGGTATGCTCATGAATATTTATATGAGCTGTGCGCTGATTGGTTGGTTTACAATGAGTGAAGCTGCTGAGCAAAGACGCATCATAGCAACAAGCACTCACTCACTGAAACATGGTATGGTAGGGTGACCAGAGTCCTCTTTTTCCCCAGACATGTCCTACTTTTCATACCTAACAAAATGTCCGGGGGAATTTCAAAATCGTCTGGGATCTTGGTCGACTACAGTGCAAACCACTGGCCCCGCCCGCCGCAGCTGAAGACAACCGACCCGCATTGTGCCCCATACAAAAACACTTCATCATTCTTCACCTTGACTAGATGCAGAAATACTTCAGTTTATTCTGCTGTAAAATGAGTCTTATATTTTTGTTTTTTACTGGAGGATTTAACGTATTTCACAGGATGCACAGCTTTGAGTGGTAACTAGGTGACTGTAAGAGAGTAAACCAAACTTATTGGCTTACTTTTTCTGACCAATCCAATCAGCGTGCTCTGACAACCAGTCACCTGGAACGCTTGTTGAACAGAGCATCGCTTTGGACAGATACGGACAGGTTTCACAAGCAACCTCCTCTCCACAATCCCCTCTCTCTTGATGTCTGCGCAATCGAAAAAAACTGTAAAAAAAAAACACCACCTCGCATAGTCTAAAATCCTGGATAATTTATCCGACTTGCGGGCATCCGTGAACAGCTATGTATATCAAGGAGACTCCCAGAACTTCCGGGAGACTTGGGATGTCTGTTACCGGCCCCCAGCCCCCCTCCTCCGGCTGAGGATGGGCGGCTCGTGGCTTTCTGCTGAGGTCAGGTCCAGTCATAACCCCCCACCCCCCCTCCCTTGGGCCAGCGAACCAGTGGGCAGGTCTGTATGTAAATTTCGGGGGATTGCAAAGGTGCAGGCCAGAACCAAATAAGGCATCATCTCCAAATTGAGGTCAATTCGGGGCTTCGTTTGGATTTGCCGGTTTCATGGTGGAAGTTAAGAATTGTGAGATTGGCAGAGAAAGGAGGTGTCGCTGGGGTTTGAACTTCTCTGTACGTCCATTTCACCAACTGAACTATCGTTATTCATTTATAACAATGTAAGCTCGGTTTTGCATTCTATGACCCCTTTAAGTTCTGCATTTCTCAGGCTTCTTAGATGAATGCATTTCTCCATTTATCATAAAGGAGAACAATCTAAATTCAAGCACAGTAAAATTGATCAAGTAGTGCAAACCACGATAAGTAATACATATTTTTGTAAGACATGAAATAAGGCCCCTTGTCAGTATGTGGTATTTTATAAATTTTTTCTTAAACTTTACCAGTCATAGTTATAAGAATAATAAGACTGACTGAACGTATAAATTACCTGAATTTTTGGGGGATGAACCTATATTAAAACCTGTTGAAGGCAAAAACATTTTATGACTTTTGTCCAACGTTTAAAGAATTAGTTGTTTTGTTTTTTTTCCCCAGCATTTACTTCGGATGGGTTAAAACCCTTTAAAATAAAATAAGAAAAAGTATATCAGAGTAATGAAAAACAATCAATTAATTTTAGATTGATTTCCCACTGATTTCATCAAGTTAAGACACAAATAAAATAAACTAATGGAACAGAGATTCTAAGTTATACTACCACCTGCCCCAGGTTTATAAAAGGCCGAAACTTAACCACACACATATCAGTGAATGGGTGAAATAAATATTTGATTGTTCCTGAGTGGTTTCCCTGCAAACTTGATTACTATGCTGCCAGGACTGGAAAATACATTTAAATTTGGAATACAAAACACAAATCATAGACCTAATATTTTTCTTGTTTCCTCTTAAAAAGATAGTGATTGGGATTTAAAACTTTCATATGCCCAAAATGTGGAGGTAAAAGCAGAATTACTCTTCATCTGGACCAAAGAAACAGACAGATGTATAACCACCAAACCAAGCTGTAGTTGATGTGCATCATCTGGCCTTGGACTGATGCTGGATTTCAACAGCAAAAATAAATCTCAGCTACAGAGATGCAGCAACAACATCAACACGCGTGCTCCTGCCTGCAGCCAGATTTACATGCACACGTTAAGAACAGTCCGGAGGAGACATGAGAGTGAAGCCGGAGAACTATCAGTCAGAAGGCTGGTTCCAGTGGAGTAGTTCCAGTGACAGACTGGTTATTGGAGTGGCCATTACAGCAGCACAGGTCTGCTGTTAGTGAGCTGCCAATATAAGTTATGTTTCCCTCAAAGGTTTTCTTGCTCAATAAAACTAAAGGGTGTGAAAAATAAGTCACATTGTGACAATAAATAGTAGAAAAATAACCATAAATGCGATTAAATATTATCTTATCATGTTTCATTAAAAATAATTTTGATTAGGTCTCAGAGACCAAGCAGAGGATACAAAAAAAATATTAAATTGGTTTTCCACATATTCTCATATCCTACATAGGAAAATATTTCTAACTAGAATCTAACCCTTAATTAAAAGATTCTTCTCTCACAATGTTCTTCTGATCAGCCTTTAACCAAGCTTGGGCCGCAGGTCCGAGTTGTAAGACAGCACCTGGAGCAGGATGGCCACATCCACCAGGATCTGAACTGAACCACACACCCAGAACTGAGCTGGGCTTTCATTCATCACAAAGTAGGTGGTCTTAAAGATGTCCCCTGCCGTCCAGAGCAGAACCATCTTCACACTGCAGCATAGGAGAGATAGAAAGATAGATTCAGTATTTAGCCTCTTAAATTAATTTATTATATTTATTACAGTATTTGAGCTGACTGGGACAGAGGTTGGAGCCAAAACATCATCCATCTACAGAACATACTGTATGATTTTTAAAGTGTCAGGGAGGGGCAAGAGGTTTCTGTAGAGGACAGCCTTTATCCAGGGCAGTAAGAGAAGGAGAGGAGACCTCTAAGGGAGAGCAGAGGATGAAGGGTACGAAGCAGGGCGGAGGCATCCTAATGACTGCGGGGACTTCAGCTCTCCTCCATCCTTCAACTCCCCTTGAAGAAGCAAATAAAACTCCTTTGGGCTTCCTCCAGGCTCAGAGGAGGAGCTGAAACATTACTGGGAAGATCATATATCTTTACATTCTACTAACCTTGAATCTATTAGCTAAATTGGTTCTTTTATTTGCTTTATTATACAAAAATATCTATTATCAGTCAACACAAAAAATCCTGACAAGAAATAATGTTTAACTAAAAAAAAAAGTTTTTGTAGTTAAAGCAAAATTTATCAAATAAATAAAACAAGAGATTTTAATTAGAAGTAGAACTTCTCATAGATTCTACTAAACTTGATAAACGGTCTTCTAAATGATCCTTAGTTTCAGTGTTAATCTGTGATAGACTGGAAACCTGACCATGGCCCAAAAACCACCAGAGAAAGAGACACTTTCCCTTTATAAATGAAACCCTTTTCTTGCTTGATGTTTTAGATATTAAGAAATAAAGAAATCTCCAAGTGCACCAATACTTTTCACTTCATTATATTTTGTCCCTTATTCTAATGACAATGGTTTTGTCATTATTTTAGGTTAGCAGTTATCAGATAGTAAGTTAGCTTGGAGTAAAGGAAGCATTCATTTGAGAAGAAATGCAAATAGATCAGAAAGATGGAGGGAAGAAAATGCAGCAAAATCTTTTGCAAGTTGAATTATTCGATAGAAAGTGTCTACAACCCTGTTGGTCTATCTTTAAAGAAGGTTCTTTCTGCTGTTATACAGCCTATAAAAGCTTGTTCTCTCTTCAGCCTCTTGTTCTTATTCTTTCTGCATGTGTTCCTGGCCACATCTAACCTTACCTCCCATCCTCATCCTCCCTTTACCCTCATGAAATCTCTGCTCGCTCTTTATGCTAATGTCTTTGCTCAGGAGACAGTAAACACCATTAATTACGCTGAATCATTAACAGGGAAGTTGGGGAGTAATGGAGGGTCATCTTCAGCAGAGGAATTGAGCCAATGCACAGGTTTAAGGTCATTCAGTATTGCAGACAGGTACAAGCATCAGCCATGTGTTTGCTATGCTAGTCTTACATAAAGCCACATGCTAAACATACTTTGCACAGGCTGGTTGCTCTGTTCACACTTCATGAATGACAAACAAAGCTCTGACTGAACAATGGGAGAAGAGCTGATAACTGCATCGATTCAGAGAGCTCACTGAATCGTCTGCAGACAGTAACCAGCAAATCCAGGTTCTGTAAATTCCTGCAACAGTCCAGGAATTCACATCTTTTACTTCATGTTCCCACCAAAGCCCCCAGGCAGCAGGAACAGCCAGATAAAAAGTCAGCCAGGTTCAGCCTGTACTTGTTCTTTATTGATCATGCTGGCCTGAGCTTAAAAAGGCCAGAGATAAAAGAGAAAAGGGTGAAAATGTGCATGGATTTATAAACAGCACAGCATAGGACAACGGGGATGGAAGGACAGAAGTTACAGAAAAATGATCAGAGATAGACAGCAATTCAGTTCGGTAGAAAGATGATCAATTCAGAGACGTTTGAGAAACAAATCTCATGAACTGCTGCTGGGTAATCAGACAATGGAGAGCACAGCAGGTCTAACTGCAGATGGTGACTTCTGTGTGCATGGAGGTCTGGATGCAGTTGGGATTTTTTTCCAAAGCTCCTCTGAGCTGGTGCAGACTGTAAGCAGCACCTTGAATCTCCAGTGTCAGAAATGTTTCACTACATGCATGTTGGCAGGAAAACCTTCGCATTGGATAATAAATAATATTTAGTTTACCAGCTTATTCAACAAATTGGTGTATAAAGTTAGGGCAGACACATGGTCAACTTCTTAAAGAGAGTTTGTATTACATAAGAAAGATAATGGATCAGTCAGAACTGGTCTAATTCTGTTGGATTTTTCATGTTAATTGTTTGTTTTAGGAAGCAGCAGTTGTTTGATTTAAAAAACTCAAAACTAGATGGGTTTACCAGATTCCGAATTATGTTGATTATTTTAAGACTTCTGTGTTTCATGCCTGTTTTATCCAAATATAGTTTTTCATTTTAATCTTTGAAAACTGTTCTTCAATGACTATTTAAACATATATCAGTTTGTTAGACTTTCTCGATTCAAGAAACTGTGTAAGAATGATTTATTAAAGCCTATGAGGGAAAGCAAAAACAACAGACAGGCTGTAGGGATTAGGAGGGACTAATTTTTCAAGGTAAATATATTAAACAATTTATCTTTTAGTAAACATAGATGACCAAAGTCTTTTATGTGATGAAATACTAAAATTTGCCACCATGTTTCTAGATCTCAGATATTGCTTTACATGATACATACTGATTCATTACAAGTCACATGAAAATGATATCTCTGTCAAATAAAATATTATTCAGAGTTAGTACTGTATGCGAGGAGCCTGAGATGTCAGAAAAAAAGCAAGATAGACCCACATTCCTGCCATGGACTTTAAATATCACACCAAGTACAGCCTCCATTGTGGTAGAGGTGGATAGACCCATCTGTCTGCTGCTGCATGCTGAACACTATCTGCAAACACTGGCAGCCAGACAGTGAACAGGCAGCTCTGATGGTGACAACAAAAGAAGCAATGGTAAGAATAAATCCTCTGATACAGAATGTCTCCGTTCAACTAAGGCACCGCACGTGCCTCTGCACTGGTTTCTTATATAATCATGGTCGGCTTTGATTCAGGTTTAAGTGCTGATTTGTTTTCCAACTAAATTGTGAAGCAATACTCAACTGGATTTTATTTCCTTGTCTTATACCAGATACCAGGATACCAGATTTCCAGTTAATGTACTACTGATGCGTATAAATGACCAATATCATCTAGATCTTAATCACAGCAGGGGGCTGATTTATCAAAGAAGGTATAACTAAAGAGGACAGATAAAGTTTCCTTAAAGTTTTTCACATTTTTTTTTCCCATTCCAACTAAACCCAGCAGATTTCATTGGACATTTATATGAAAAACACACATGAAGAGGTTCATAACTCTGGTAGTAGTGGGAGGGAATTGACCTTTGATTGACCTAGAGTTTCTAAAAATACAACTCTGAAAGGTAAATTTTACCCCACTTAACTGTGACGGAAGTAGAAGGAAATCCAGTCCAACCAATAACCTAAAGAGGAAGAAACTGTCCGAAGGACAGCTGGTAGCCCTGTACCTTCAAGGAGGAATAGTAAAAAACTATTTTTGACAAAAAGCAATAAGAATTGACCACAGGTCATGTAGCAGACACAGCAAACACCTGGAAGATGGTGTTCTGCAGCTTAATGCTCCACTATAGAAAATTTTGGCTTAGAAAAATACTATGTGTATCAGAAAGTTGTGGTGATAAACGTAACTATATCTTTCTGTGCATCATACTATCCCCCAACTAAACGTTCACCTGTGGGAGAACAGCTCAATATTAATTTCACAGTATAGCTGCATTGTTATGTCTATTAAATCACTTTTGATTAAAAAAATTTGAGCAGAAAAAAAGTAACCAGTTAGAATTGATGAAAAGATGGCAAAGCATGGATGGCGCAGACATCTTGGGCTCTCCTCAAAGGAGCTAAAGGAACATAGTGTCTCCATTTTACCCTGAGAGGGAGTTCACCTACCATTTTTACCAACAAATATGCTCTCCTTGTCTGCTCGGCCTATGTACGGTCAAGCAAACACAGATGGATGCTTGGTTGCACAGACACTTGGACATTAATTAATCTGCCTGATGATTCAAGTTGACGTTGATGTGAAGTTGAAGTCTATCAAATTTTAACAATATCAAAACACAAGAGGAGAACTGGAATCAGAAACCTTCCGCTTTTTAATTCCAAACATGTTTTGTCGATTGTTTTGAGGTAATTCTGGGGAGATCTAGTTCATTATCTACAACTGCCAGGATGATAAATTCACCAACATTCAAAAATTGATTCTATAGCAGAGTTTTGGTTGCATGTGGGACCTAAAGGGTCTCCAGAGGATGGATTAGACTCTCCTTTTTAAGTCCTACTGACATAAAGAACCATAAACATCACAGTTTGGTTATGTTATGAAGAGCTTTAGTACCTTCCTACCCAAACATCTATATGTTGGGGTGAAGTTTGCCCACGCTGGCTGCTCTATGAGAGCACACGAATGAATGCCCACACATCAGAGCTGTGTGTGAAGCCATTTTGCAGCAGGGCTGCAGTTCTCCCTCAGGGGGGGCAGATAGAGAGATGAAAATCAAAGGGCCCCAGTAAGAGAGAAGCAGAGCTGCTCTTAACCCTCTAACTATGAATTATGCATGTTGATCGATCGCACACAGCCAAAAGTTCCCAACCTGACAGAGGAAAGATGGATTCTACATCACAAATGAAGGAAAGGAGAACAGGGGCTTAAACAAAATAAGCCTTAGGTTATTTTAAATACAGTTTATCATTGAATGTAATGCATGTAAACAACAAATTTATGAAGGTTTGTTGGTGGCAGAAAGATCTGTAAGCATAAACAAATATTTAATATTTGATAAACCGGGTAATTGGAAATCTAGTTTTACTATACTTCAAGAAATAAAACGAGCACTGGTTGCTTTATGTAATGTTCATGTAAAGGTTTTATAAAAAGTGTTTAATTAATATATAATAGGTATGTCCTGATCAGATTTAGATAATGGAAACCAATCTAACATCAGCCAAAAAACATATAAGGGAAAATGATGACTTACATAAAAACTCTGTCTCTATCTGCTTCCACTTAAAATGTATGTAACCCAATAGTTATCAATAAAATGTTCTGCTGTTATGTTTTCTATTGTTTTTAACCATTGCTCTTTATTTGAGTAATTTTACGTGATCAGGTCTTTTCTACGATTTCACTAATACAAAATAAGCAAAAAAAGTTCATATGATTTCTACAGTTATTGTATCGGGTCAGGATCTGTATCATATCAGAACTGAAAAATGACATGACGCCCAATAATAATCTACAGTAATAATCACGATGATCACAGAAGGAGAGGATTTTTAGTTAAGCATAACCTTGAACAGGTGTAGAAGAAACAGACCAAGTGTGGAGAAACATTTATATAAAATAAAGTTATGTGGCTAAAGGATTATTAAGCAAAATAAAAGACTCTACATATTACATGTTGTTAATCAGAGAATACTATCTGAAGATTTCCTTTCATTTTGATTTTTATCCTTGGTAGTTTAGAGGGAAATAGAATCAGCCACCAACACTTCCACCCCCCTGAATTCCGATGCAGGGCTGCAGTGATCAGTCTGTGCCGACACATAAAAATAAAAACAATAAAAGGGTTTGTAGAAAGCAGGTGCAGAAAAAAAATGAAGAAAAAATATAGTAAGTCTAAATAACGGAGGCAAAAACAGCTGTACCGAGAGTTGTACAGCCAGACAGTCTAGGAGTCAGGAGCAACTGGGCTGTTCTCCACTGCTACATTAGTGGATTTACTAAGAAACTGGTGGGACATGTGTAGCCAGTCTGCTGTGGGCTTTACACAATCCTGCTTCAGCTTTGTCATGAGATCCAGAGCAAGTTCGCCATGACCTTGACTTTTGATTTGAATTGAATGCTGGATGACGATGAGCTGAACAAAAAATCTTGGCCAATAGTCATGTTTCCACTAAGAAAACATGACTATGTGTTTTTTGGAGAACAATGGATGTTTTTGCAATTCCTACTTTTATGTTTTTATGAGCTATGAACTATGAGCCTGCTTTTTACCTTACTGTATCAGAACCTGCTGATACATTTAAATATGCGGAAGTTCAGAAAAAAAATCAATGGTTACCAGAACACATTTCTAATTGAAGCAAAAAATAAACATGATTTAATCACCATTGATACATAGCAGTTGGATCAGATTAGAATCACATTGCAAGTTACAGCCTTACATTAATCTGATCATCATTATCATCATGATTTATGCATCATTATACTGCATAAATCATTAGATTCTATGATTGAACCTGAACCAATTCATGTATTAAGGTATCCTGATGTAGAACACTAAAGCCAGTTTTCTCCTAAAATATTTTTAATATCAATTATTAAAGTAAAACATTTAGTTAAGTTTAAAGACACCATTTAAGTTCATAACGTGATCAGTTTTCAGTAGAAGTTAGCTCTCAGATTAAACTAATGAAGAATGCAACCAAGTAGAATTTGATTAAATGTTTCAATGAGCCTGGGGAACATAGGAAGTCAAGTTTTCCAAGGACTGAACAAAATAATGAAGTGCCCCATTTTTTTTTTCTCTGAGTCTATGATCAGTTTCATTGAAAAGTGTTGGAGAAACAGAAAGAGCTGCATGTGAATTAGATGAAGCAATTTGTTTGGTTCAACTAATCCTAGAAGTTTAAGGTTTTGAGAAATATTCTGTTCGGGCAAATATTTGTTAATGGAGTTTTTTTTATTTTTTTTTTTTTTTTTATTCACAGGATTAATTAAGACACAGCAGCTATCTGCTGAAGCCAAAATGCCTTGTGGGAATGAGGCTCATGAAAAATACATAAAATGAAGTATCAAATCATAACAACAGAAAATCTTCAGTTTTAGTCCCACTTTATATGATGTTTTAATGCACCTTAGCCCCTTTAACCATTCATTGTTTATGCAGAAAGACATATACATTAATTTAAGAGCTTTATTCATTACAAAAATCTAAAAACAACAATGCAAACTACCATTAACTGGAAAGAAGTCCATTCTGAGACACAGCTTTGGTTCAGGTGTCACAAAAACTGCAAGGTGAGCAGAGTGCCTGGATCATATCCCCAAGGGCCAACACTCAGAAGGTAAAAAGTACTGGCTGAACTGGCCTCTGGCTAATGGCTGCAGGAACATGGAAACTGGATCACCATTACCGCCTGAAGGGTGTTACTTTGACCTGGAAACTAGGCTGGACCTGTCGGCTCTGAAGGTGTGAGTAGACAGTGGCTGACACTAGAACAAAGATGGATGTAAAGATGAAATTGGAGCACAACAGGACAAATTTTGTGCATTCATGTCAGAATGTGTTGGATAGCAATGAAGGCTGAACATAGAGAGGCAGCAAGCCTTTACTGTATTTGTCAGCATGCATTAGAGTCAATGTCCCTAACAGACAGGTATGGCTCATGACCTTCATTCTGCCACTGACATGGAAGTCAGCCATGTTGGTGCAGAGCTGCAGGAGGGGAACTGGTTTGGAAACCGAACAGACAAACGAGAAGACAAAAACTAGACACATACCCCCTCTAAATGAGTAATGCCTGCTTTAAAAAAAAAAGACCACACTTTACGAATGTAAAAATACATATTTGGTTTCACAGATAATTCCATACTGATAAATGTTTCCTCTCATAAAGGTTGACAGCATCCACTACAAGAAAGAATATATATAATATATAAACTTATATTAAAACTGAAACATAAAGCCCATTTAAATGCTTATAACCATATATTTGACTTATTCATTAACAATGATTTTTTTTTTTTAGATCTTCATTTTGATGCTGCATTTAGTTTTTTAAAATGAGGAAAAATTTTCCTCATCCAACATGCTTGGATGGTGACCTTGATGTCAACACTGATAGAAACGGTTATGGCTGATTTAACCTCTAATTGTATTTTTCAAGGCTTTAACAGGCTGACAGTTGCATTCTTCCTGCGGCTGTTTTTTTTTCTTTAATTTATGAAACATTATATTGGCATAGATGCTTTTTGCACCAGAAATGTGGCTTCCTGCCATGAATTGCTTAACTTAGATATGACTAACTAACAGGAGTTTCTAACCATCTTCAAACATGACTGTAAGCTTTTAGCCCTCTGTTCAGGGAGAAGTAATTCCTTTGTGGGGCTGTTAGCCATTTCAGCCATTTCAGAAACCATTTGTGGGGAGAATTAACAGACTGTACTTAAATAAGCATTTAATCCCTCTGAGATTCCTTTGTTAACTCGTCCAACTTTATGCAGATTAACAGTTTTTGATTGCTTGCACATTTCCCGATGCCACTTGTAAACAGCCAACTCAAAACAAAGGAGCTTATTCCTTTTATAGTCTTAATTAGAGTAGCTGTAAGCAGTTCTTGACTCTAAATCTTGATGTTAATTGGTTTTTGCTAAAGCCATCAGTTTTTGGGAACTTTAACATAGAACAAATGAAAGATGCATGTAAAAAATTTCGCAAATATTTGCAGTTACTGAAAATACATTTCATAAACCTATACGTTCTAAATCTATACATCCTTTTCAAAGTCATGTTTTCCTTTAATTCATCCTGTCTCACCTCTATGCTTACAGCTTTGTATCACCTCTCTGCTCCTTCCTTGATTTCCCACGAGTGGTGAGATGACTGCGAATCTAAGTGCATTTATAAAAAAGTCAATAGCAGCAAGGCTTTGGTAATCAAACTATGTGTAAATGGACATAGCTGACTAGACCTTGTCTCAGCTTTTGCGCAGCATACAGCTTCCCTGGGAAAGCTGGGTATGATATGTTTTACTGTGAAAATGGGCAGGATTTTGACTGGAGAAGATGTTTTTTATTAAGAAGAAAAGACCATAGAAAATGTTGTTGAATGTCCATATATGGGGAATTAAAAGGCTTTTGGATAATCATCGGAAATCACTCAAAGATTAGAAAAAGAATAAGGTTAAAAACTGACAGGCTTTTAAAAGGAACCATCAGGCTATTGTGTAATAAAAGTTAAATAAAATCTGTTTGACCTCAAAGAACATTTGTGTGTTCTTTGATTAATGGCTGTTTTCATGTATGTAAAACTAAGAAACGATGATCTGAGTCCTGGCATCTGTCATGCAGATGACCTAATATAGTGTTATTGCGTGTTTAATCTTGCCGGGATATTCACTCTGTACTCAACCGGCACTCATCAGAAGTGGAAGCTCATCTGCACACCCTGAGGACATGTTCAGTTTGTTAAATTACTGAGAGAACAGAAAGTCAGCTCTTAGGCTAACGCCTCACATCTTTCTTCTGTGAATAATGTGTGCAGGAGTTTCATTCTGAGAAAACCATGAGGGGGCGACCTAAACATGACCGCAGGATGTAAAAGAAATGAAGACAGTATGTGCAGAAAAATCATACAGGCGGGGATGAACAGAATCAGATAATGATGCGCTGAACCGAACATGTTTATCATTTTACCAGAAGCCTCACTATGAACAGCAGAAACAGCAGAAAAAAATCTTCACAGAAAGAAACGTTCAGAAGAAACGCCAGGTATTTCACTTCATTTACCTATATAGCATTTTAAAACAACCAAAGCTGCATCAGAGTGCTGCACATGTAAAAATAAAGATAAAACAAGGAAATAACACTAAGAACATCAACAGAATCAATGGAACAATAAAAGCCAGAGTTAAAACAATAACCTAGAGGCAAAATTAAAGAACTAAAAAATGCTTTTTTATAGTTTTTAAAAGCAGAATGTTAAAGAACACGTCTAAAATGAAACAGAGATTATCACATATTCTGGGGCACTAAAGGTTTTGTCCCCTCTGAGCATCTTAGATCTCAACACCTCCAGGAGCAGCTAATCAGCTGACCTGATCCAGCTCTAAGGGGTAAGACCAGGAAAGACCGTCTAAACCTTTAAAGACAAATATGAGACTTTTAAAATGAACTCTTAAAACACACATGTATCTAGTGGACAGCTTTTTTTTATTTAGTCTTAGTCTTAGTCACAATCATGAAAATCAATTTTAGTCTTAGTTATATTTTAGTAACTTTTGTCATTTTCGTCATTTTAGTCAACATTGTAAATAATAGAACTTCTGCTCACACTGCTTCTCTTTTTAGCATATATATCACACTGTAGCATCACCAATTAGGATCAAGTAGCTGCATCAACTGGAAAAGGTTCAGAGGACTGGCTGACCTCAAGAACATCACGTCAACTCAGGATGTAATAAAGCCATGAGCGGATGGGTAGTTTTGAAAGAATTCATGAGCCACTCGGCTCAACTCCAGTATTTCTTTTTTTTTTTTTTTGTATAAAATCTAAAAATATGGGTATTTAGGGTGGGATGTTTTTTAAACATAACAGTAGGCGTTTGATTAAGATTTCCTTCATTGATGGTCTATATGAAAACCAAAAAAGCTCCTCTGCATAAATTTTTACGTACACAGTTTATAGTTCCTTGGCATTTTCATTCCTGACACCAGGTGAATAAAGTCCAACAACGGATCTTCTTTCTTAGGAAGCCACTGGATTTGACCTAACTGATCATAGTCGTCTACAGGGTGTGAACAGAAAGCATGCTGTGTCTCAGGGTCTGTGTGGTTGTAGAGGTCCACAGCACCGGAGGGGAAATACTTGGCAGTGGTGAAAACAGCAGAGTGGATTTTGGATCTAGACGGTTTGTGCTGCCTGGGTTCAGAAAAGGGGCAAACATATTACTACTACTGAGTGACCATCAGGCCACAAACTGTTTATTCCACTTCCATCAGGAAAATTATTCAAATCAAAACCACAGACTTGAAAACAGATTTCTTTCAAGAGCTGTGAAATATTGTATAGTCAAATACTCATTTTCCACTCAAACTCCCTCCTGTCGGAAATCATCTCCTAAAAAGTTTTTTCTCTTATGCTTTTAATTTTAAGGCGTTGGCTGTTCTTATTGCTTTTAACTGTTTAGTTGCTTCAACTGCTTATTTGATTTTATTGTTTTGGAACATTTTGCATGTTATCTTTTATGCTTTATTTTAGGTACACATTAAATCATTCACATGCTCTTCACGCTATTCTCTTACAAGTATTTTAGAAGTGTTCGTAAATTAAAGGAACAGTACAAAAAAAATACGTCATAACAGAAAATATGACAAAACATTCATAAATATATAAGACAGGAAATTGTTATATATTATTTTTTTAGGAGTTTGAGATTTTTTGAAATGGGACAGGTACTACAAGGTCTTTTCTTCTTCCTGATTTGTTCTGTTTTTTCTTCTTTGTTTTATATTTGAAATAAGAAAAAAGACAAACATTTGTAATATAATGACATAAATAATAAATCTTCCTAAACATCTCAGAATATACAGATATAATGTGGAATCGCTTATTCCACATTATATCATTATTATTATTATGTCAATTCCTTGTGCAAAAAAATGCAGCTTGACTTATTAAATTGCTACAAATGGTAACAAGTAAACAAATCATTTTATCTCAACCTAATTTATTAAAATTTTTAATTTACAAACTTAATCATTTATGTTGGATCAACTTGATTCAATTACTGTTTTTTTGCAGAGTGTGTGTGTGTGTGTAAAAGACTGATTCTGAATATAACTGCTTTACAAATAAAGTTCTATTGTTTTATTTCAAAGACAAAGAGTATAATCTGAGAAAAATATCTAAATGTAAAGTCAAACCCTGAAAGTTTATTTAAAAATTCACTTTTCTCACTTTATCACAGTTAACTAATAAAAAAACCTCTATTCTTGAGCTGACACAATGCAGCTGTTTGGTAGAAAGAAAGATCGGAACTTTCTAATCACAGCTGGATTTCTTCAGATGTTAAACCAGCAGAGCATGAAACTGTCTGCTCGCAAACACACACAATAAGTAAGCATCAGTTTCTGCTGACAATGGAGGAGCAGCATAATGAGGAAATAATGGTGATAATTAGCATGATGTTCTGTCTCATTAGGGACTAAATTAACCTCACAGTCATCTACGCGAGAGCTGGACCGACCTTTCCACATTCTGACATGGCTGTAACAGCAGAGGCTCTTCCCACTGTGGTCTCTCTTTACCTCATGGGGAGGTTCCATTTGAAGGGATTAAATGAATGTTACAGGAATCACCTCTAAATGTTGAATTGATTTTCTTTATTGATTTTGCTGTCCTTTTGTGGAAATAAAGTGTCAGTTTTTTATGTATACATAAACCAATCTGAAAAAGTCAAATCCCATTAAGATAAACTACACAGGTACAATATTATCATTGAGGTACTTTATCTAAGAAGTTCACATCTAAAAGGGATCTCAAATACTTTAAAGGTTTAATTTCTGTATAAAAAAGCTCAAAAAGAATGAACAGATTGCAGTAATCAACAGGAAAGTGGAGTGGAAGAAATAGCTGTGGTGAAGAGGGGTGCACAATAAGGGTAAGTTACTAAATGACAGTGGTTATGTAGAGAGTACTGAATCAAAACATTTCCAAGAAAAGGGCTTTGATTATTGCTCTTCCTTTTGTTAGGCCATACCAAACCATAAAAATTGTCAATACAGACAAAGCTGGTCTAAGGAGTAAAATAACTGGGGGTCCATTCAATATACTTATAATTAGTGTTGCGCTGATGCCATTTTTTGGCCCCGATATCAATACCCGATACCTGGCTGTGCAGTATCGGCCGATACCGATACCATAATAATGTAAAATAATTGCCATCATGGCTTTGTCAAGCTGCTGCCTACCTTTGTGAAGCAGGAAAAAATCTAATACAAAGTGAATCCAGTAGAACTTTTTATTACCAACCAGGAGTGGGTGACAATAGTTGAATAAACGTATGGCTCTCAAAACGGTATCGGTGCCCTATTTGTTGGTACTCGCCGATACCGATACCACCATTATAGGGCAGTATCAGGGCCCCATCCGATACTGGTATCGGTATCTGTGCAACACTACTTATAATGGTTCACATTTTCCCATGTTACTAAGAAAACCTTCGAGGACCGGGGGCTTTGGCCAGGTGACCTTTGCCAAATGTTCTCCCCTCCTTTCTCTGATCCCATTTCAGTTTAGCTGAGACAAAAATAGATGTGTTGATGAGTAAGCTGGAAAGTTGAAAAGATATGCTGAGTAGCTGTAATTTTAGAGTGACAAACAAAAGGAAGCATCATCATAAGCAACATGTTCACATTATGGACCGATCAATATACAGTGCCATCTGGGACGGCAGCCATTATTACTTTATAGTGCTGGCTGTGATGTCTCTGACCTATGGATAACTTCACTAAATTATTTTATTTTTGAAAGTACCATTAGGCAAAGCATTATAGCGTTGTTTATTATGTTTAATAACCATGAGCTCATTTGCCCAGACCCAGAGTGGTTTTCACTTATAATGAATGGGGATGGGATTTTAGTATTATTGTTAAAAAATTCTTCTGTGCAACTACTGTGAATGGGAAGCGAAGAGAAACCAGACCTAGCAATGGTGGCCAGCTGTTGGTTGCTATTAATGCAACCAGGCCTTTCTAAACATCTCAGTAGAATCACTGGCTGATATCCTTCATGCCAGGTCTTGTCTTTTTATTAGCATTTTACAATTATTATCACATTAGACCAGTGCCCTGCATGTTTTAGATGGATCACAGCTTTCTAAGAGCTGATTAACAGACTTTGCAGCACTTCATTCATCTGGATCAGCTGTGTTAAAGCAGAGAGACAATAAAAATACCTGCAGGGCAGTGTGACGTGGGTAGGGGTTTGAAAAACACACCATAAGAAGAGCTTGATGGAAACAACAAAATTCTAAATAATAAATGTATGGATAAAATGTGCTTGAAAGGGTTTCTAGTAGTAACAGCACTAAAAAGGAGATCTAAATACATTTTTAAAACAGCTTCTCACATAGATAACATTTACATCACATCAGATCAGCTGTTACCACTACTGGCATCCTAAATGCAAACTTCTTTTGCCTGCCTGATTGCAAAGCATTAATTTATTCCTCAGGTTTAGTGGGTAAACATTTCTGGATCAAAATCCTCTTTGATTGGTCTGATGGATATTCTTATTTTCTGAGAAACCGATTTTTGGGACTTTAACTTTCTATAAAGTAAAATGAGTTAATAGGAATATCATTTTGTGTGCAATGTACTAATAAAAGTTCTTAACGTGACTAATTATTTTACGTGTAGCTTGGCTTATTTGCCCCAGACAGTGAGTCAGATTGCGTTGTACCTCATTCCTTTGGTGGAACGGTTTTGGAAGTTCTGCAGCAGCTGTGGGACGCCCAGCATCGCCTCAAACATCACAGCCAGGGAGCCCAGAGCCTCGACAAACATGACGGAGTCTAGCAGCAGCAGAGTGGTCACAGCAGACACCACAGTAAAACCGAAGCAGAATAGGAGGTAGTCCTCAAAAGCACTCCAACTCCAAAAGTAGTGAAGGTTTAAATCTGGAGAGAGGGAAGAAAAAAATTAATGTTTCCAATCAAAGCAATTTATCTCCATCACTGAGAGGCCGAGCTAAATGGAAATGTATGACAAGAGGAGGAGATGGAAAAAGCTGAAAAGATTTTCAGTGCATAGACATCAAACAGCAGAGCCTGATGGCAACACAGACTGAGCTGTGGGACTATTATGTTTATAATGTGAAGAAACTGAAGCACCCAAATAGTATTGGGACTGTTTATGGATGCAATACAATGATGCAGAGCGAGCACTCCTCAATCATTTCCGTTTAAATGCATTAGCGAATGAAACTAAGATAAATACAGCAATGAAAAGCTGTTACATTTCTATTCTATGATAGTTAGATGGCCTTAGGAAGGTCCAGGATTTATTTAATATACCTCAGGTTTAAATTGATTTACTGATCCAGTAACACATATACCAAACCAGAGAGGTGCCTTCAGATAAAGCTCACAAAATAACGCTCAGTACATATGAAAAGACTTGGCCCCAGTAGTTGTCCTGTTAAGCATTAAGATGGTAGGAAAACCCAAGAAGAGAAGATGTCACAAAAACATCACACATCTATCGCATTAAAATTTCTATCAGCCAACAGCTATTTCATCGATGGACCCCAGCGTGAGATGACTGAACGTCTCCGACAGACTGGGTACGACCACTGAGCTGTGAAAACCAACTGACATCAGCTAAAAGGATTTAATGGCTAAATAAGAGCACATTAGTTAGAGTGGCGACTCAAGCATGACTATGAATGCTGCAAAGCACCTGACTGCTCCACATGCAGCTGTTATTTTAATGCCTGGAAGAACACAACGTCATGCTTTTATTAATGCAATCAGCATTTTTTTTCACCAACTGTTAATGATTATGTGTGAGTTTTAGCATAAACATTAAGGCTATAACAATAGGGTTAGAATAAGTAGGAGAAAGTGTGCTTTATTTCAGTAGAAAAAAATTATCATAACAAAACATTTCATGTTTTGATTTCTTGGAAATATAAAAGTGTCATAAAGCACATTATTTGCCATTTTGGTAATGCTGTTGTAGCAAGATTTTTATGATCTGATGTGTTAATCCTCCATCAGAACTTATTAAGGGAGAGTTCAACAGTTCTGGTCTCTGACTGTGTCTGCTCTTACATAGATGGATGGATTTCATTGAAAGATACATTCAACTTATATTAAGACTGAAAAGTAACAGAAAAAGTCACGTCTAACAACTGCTTCCATTATGCAACAGTGAACCTTTATCCCCCAAACTTACCCTGAACCTGTAACCTCCCTCTGGTGTGTTTTATTAAGTGTATTCTAACTGTGGTGCTGTTTATTGATGCACTTCTCTTGACCCTGACAGGTTTGCTTCTCTGGCTGCTTTTAAAATGAACACACAGGTCCAGCACAACTACTGCAGGGTAACCTTTCTATTGCCTGTTATTGTGTTAGCTCCCAGTAGCACAGAAGGATTACTTGTTCATGTTTGCAATCATCCAGCCAGCTTCAGTGAGCTGAAAAGATGTGACTGCCTACAGGATCAGGGGACACAACTCCAGTATGGAAAGAACTGAACTTAGACCAATACAGCATTTACTGTAGTGGTGCTCCAACCACTAACCTCTGAGTTTATTGTGGTGTTTTGTACAACATGCATCTGCTTCATCCCCTCCTTTAATTGTATATGAAATAGGGAATTAACACCAGACCCTGAAGGCTCGCTGTGGTTTCGGACACCAGGATGTTAGCTGCAGATTCTTCATGTCATGGAAGATTCAGTTGAATTTGGAGACCATGTCAAAAAAATAATTTGCTTGATAGGCTCTTAAAACAATTCTTGAAGTATTTTTGTTTTGTGGCAGGGAGATTTATATCTAAGAGTCCACAACCATAAAAACAGTTTACATGAAGGGTAACACTTTGTCAGCAAACTAGTTAGGTAGATATGATGTGTCTAAATACTCTGAATGCCAGACTGAACCTGTACCTCAGCCCTGTTTTATTTTTGCATCTGAAGATTTATTTAACAAGGTTAGTCACATTAACTCAACTTTATTTACAAAGCCTTTTAAATCAACCACAGCTGCCACAAAGTGCTGTACATACCAAGAAAACCAAATTATATAAAATAAATGTAAGGATGATAATAATAGGTTTTATTAGTTGTAAAAATGAATAGTTTTTGGAGGATTGTCCATTGAGGAGGAGGAGTTCATTCCACAATTTTGGAGCAGCGATGAGAAAACTCGGTTCCCTCTGAGCCTCCGTCCTTTCAGGAGCATTAAGATGAAAAAAAAAAGAAAAAAAAACTCAGTTCCTCTGAGCCAAGAAGAACCTTTTATCCATCGATCATATCAACCTTACAATGTTTTCCCCCAAAATAAAATGTTAACATGCTGAAGCCTTTCCTGTTCCACTCCAGTGAGCTGCAGCTGTGGTTTCAACCTGGGACCCACCGAGTGAGACACCTTGCATCGAGTGCAGAGCAGCGTGTTTACAACAAACAGCCAATGTGATTAATGGATTTATCACCTGCAAAAGACACATTGCCCACAGCTGACAAGATGAACATGATCTGAGGAAGAAAAGGTCGAACAACACACACATCCCTATCACCTGACACACACACACATGCATGCACTCACACAAATAATGAAACGAGCTGAAACTAAAGAGCTAAAGACTGTGGACTTCTTACAAGCCATTTACGAACTCGCCTTCTATTCTGAAGGCTCTCTACTTCAAATTACAATCGGAGTTGAGTCAATGCATGCACTGGCAGTAGGCAGAGAGAGGGGTGGGGGGTGGGTGAAGAACCAGAAGGGCCTTTTATTTACCAGACAGATAAAAGCTCATTCATTTCTACTGGAACGATGCTGAGGTGGTGAAGAATTAACCTGCTGACAGCAGCAGCTGCACAAACAGAAGAGGTGTTCTGAAAAAATATTTTAAAAACTTTCAGGGCAGGAACTTTTTTTTCCCACAATTTCATCTTTCAGGTTTGCCTTAGCTTACCCCTCTCATCAATTTGCAAACATTACCAGCAGACACCTTCAAAAACGCACTGAGATCCTTGAAACACTCTTCTCTTGTTCTCTCACTTCTGTCCGATCTATTTTCCTACATGAGCCGCCATCATCCCTTCATTTTATCCTCAGACTCTCTTTGTGTTTCATCCTGTTTCAGCTCTCACTCATTCTGCCTTGCATGTTTACCTGCATAATTAAAATGACCGGAAGACTATAATGGAAGAGAGAAAGCTTTGCATCATTCATGCCATGCATCCCTGGCGCTACTCTCCCCCACTCATGCCCTCCATCGACCAGTTTCCGTCTTTCTAATGGTCATTCACAAGTTGCATTTATATATTTTTGTGGCTTGAGAAATGACACACATGGCTTTTCCAAAATTGCCTTCTTTCTTTCTTTGCAATGAGCATTTTTACTCGGGGCACAGAGACGACAGGGAGGTGGTCTCAGTTTACATGGACCTCATTTTAAATCAAACAATTCAATTACTAAAGCAGCCATTGAAGCTGCCTGGAGGAATTCAATACCTGAATACACAGTTAGTTTAGGAAGTTACCCAGCTGGGATAAGTTATTGAATTTGTGCAAGTCCAATTTGCTGGAAGTCTGGAGCTGTAATAGCTTTTGCTGTTTCAGTAGTGAGTAGAAATGTCTAGACCTTAAGTCAGCACTGTTAGAATCTAACAAGCTGTAGAAATAAGAGATGACTAGAAATGGAAAATGTGAGGTTCAAATAAAGGGAAGGAGAAAGGTTATGAGTCATTGAAAAGCATGACTCATCATGCCGTGAAGAAAGTAAGAAGGAAGAGAGCAGGGTCTGATGGAGAGATGGAGATTGACAGTGACAGCCTAGGAGCTTAGAGATATATGCTGACTCAACACAGTCAGTACCTGAAAGAAACACAACACCTCTGTTAGCTTTTTTGTTTTGTTTTTAGATGTGTGAAAGTTGCTTTTTGTAGTCTCTCTGTTTCACGTTCAGTTCAATACTTGCAGACAGACAGAATTTAAAGTGGCACAGGGACTAGCAAGAACAGGCCTTTAAACCAGCTCCTTGGGTGTCAGTGTTTGGATTTACTGCCTAGCTTGAACTGATTCAGAAGATACTCACTAGAATGTCTAGATCAGATAAATACACTAAGGTGAACGGTTGTCTCTTAGAAGTCAAAAATGTACTCTATAAACTTCAGCAACGGCAGAGATGATAAAATGGGGGAAGTGTTGCCTAGTGGTTAGAGCAGAGTGTATGTGTTCTGAGGGTGAGAGTATCTTGTTCAAACTCCACTGACTGCCACCCCGGCTCCCTGAGAAAGACCTTTAGCCCCTGATTGCTCCCTCGGTGCCACAAGCTGCACACTGGGATGGGTTGAAGTTCAGAACAGAATTTTATTGTTTTGTAATTTGACCGGCAACAGTCAAAAGAAAATTTTTCACAGTCACCACATGCATGGTCAGGACCGGTGAGAGCTGAAAACACAGAGTCAATGCAGTCAGCTGGGCGTTTTCTTAAAAAAAAAGCCTTTTAACCAAATAGAATAATAAATTAAACTTGACCAGGGTTTTTTACAACCAGGATGAAATTAGTGTATATTTAACAAACTTTGAATCTATCCATATGACGGGATAAAATTTACTACATACATTTCTAAATATAAAGAAGGCATTTATACTTGGAAAGTGTTAGACAGGATTTTTTAACAATCAGATGTGTTTTAATAAATTACATTTCATAGAAGATTTGACTGAGAGAGAGAGAACATAATTTTCAGCAGATAACAGGAGGACTGAACACACTGCAGCAGAGTTTTTTTTATATCCATCTGATTTTTTTCTTTTTTTTTAGTGTCCTGTCTGGTGATGTGGCAATACGAATGATTGTCTCGATGCGAAAAAGAGCCCAACAGATTTTACTTTCACAAGTGGAGCAGTACAGCTATCGCCATAGTGTTCCGCTTGATTTATGCATATAAATAGCTTTATCATAATTATGCAGGGAGTTTACAGGTTATATGGACACTGCAA
Organism: Cyprinodon variegatus; assembly: GCF_000732505.1. Taxonomy (NCBI): domain Eukaryota; kingdom Metazoa; phylum Chordata; class Actinopteri; order Cyprinodontiformes; family Cyprinodontidae; genus Cyprinodon; species Cyprinodon variegatus. The sequence goes on along the minus strand of NW_015150550.1, from coordinate 1,415,388 downwards.
TGTAAGTAGAAGAGGAAAGGAAAAACAGAACAAAAAGGAGAAAAGATGAAAGAAAGATGAGATAAAATGGAGATAATGATAAAACATTTTCAGTCTGCTTTCATCACCTGCAAAGAGATGTAAAAAGAACAGCACAACCATGGTACAAGATATTCAATAAAGTAACACCTACAGGTGCTGGTCATAAAATTAGAATATCATGAAAAAGTAGATTGATTTNGATGAAATTAGTGTATATTTAACAAACTTTGAATCTATCCATATGACGGGATAAAATTTACTACATACATTTCTAAATATAAAGAAGGCATTTATGCTTGGAAAGTATTAGACAGCATTTTTTATCAATCAGAGGTGTTTTAATAAATTGCATTTCATGGAAGATTTGACTGAGAGAGAGAGAACATAATTTTCAGCAGATAACAGGAGGACTGAACACACTGCAGCAGAGTTTTTTTTATATCCATCTTTTTTTTCTTCTTTTTGTTTTTTTTTACAGTGTCCTGTCTGGCGATGTGGCAATAAAAATAATTGTCTCGATGCGAAAAAGAGCCCAACAGATTTTACTTTTACAAGTGGTGCAGTACGGCTATCGCCATAGTGTTCCGCTTGATTTATACATATAAATAGCTTTATCATAATTATGCAGGGAGTTTTACAGGTTATATATGGACACTGCAATGTAAGTAGAAGAGGAAAGGGAAAAACAGAACAAAAAGGAGAAAAGATGAAAGAAAGATGAGATAAAATGGAGATAATGATAAAACATTTCCAGTCTGCTTTCATCACCTGCAAAGAGATGTAAAAAGAACAGCACAACCATGGTACAAGATATTCAATAAAGTAACACCTAGATACTATCGCTGAAATATGGGCTTTCTGTGTGGAAGTGAATCTCTAAGTACCTGGAACCAAGCTCCTGTAGTTGTTTGTAAAAGTGCACTTGTGCATATAAAGTTTAAAGCCGCCAGGAATAAGATTATATCCATCTTTAACTAAACATTTCTGTCTTGGAGATGCTTGTAGCAATTTGGACATTGTTGCCTTTAGAACTAGAAGGGTGGTTGAATATGTTATATATAAATTCTTCTTCTTTTTTTTAAGAACCAGAACAGATACTATAGTTTTTTTATTTGAAAAAAATAGATAAATAAATAATTGAATTAATTAATAACAACACAAATAGTTGTATTTTTTCCCACTGGTCTTTTCCATGATTCTATATTTGTTGCATATGAGGATTAAGAAACAACAAATAAAACACAGCTCTTAGTTTGGCTCAGATTTCTTAGTTATTAAGAGTTTCTAACAGGCTCTCCAGCCTGCCAGTTTTGTAACTCCGGGTACGGATTGTCGGGAAGCGCCTCTCTCGGGTTTTATCCTTTGTCTGCCATAAATTAACAAAGGAAATTAGGAAGCAACACACAACAATGTTGCTCTATAATTACAGCCACAGTCATCCCTGTTTGGATATGTCTGCCAAAACAAAAAGGTCTGCCTGCAATCTCTCATGCATATTTACTCACAGAGAAAGCCTGCATATTTATTAGCTTAATGTCTTGTGTTTTGCAAAAGTTATTCACGCTTAACATCAGAGCGTTGCGGCCAAATGTCATAGATTTGCATGGATGGATGGACTTTTTAAAAATGTCACCAATGTAGTTTCCTCCAAAGCTAAAATATTTAAGTTTTTGTTTTAATGTACCTTAAAGACATAAAAGATCCTAAGGCATTCCACATATTTAAGTCTTTATTTCTTGTCAAATTGAGTAAAAAAGGAGTTATCACACGGATATCTGACATTCGGTCAAACGTGTGTGGGTGTAGGGCCTCAGTTCAAACCTGCCAGAAAATCTGGAGGGTGAAAGTGGCTTGGTGCTTTCGTATAGGCTCTTAACAACAGAAAAGTCAACCAGGGTGTGCTTTTTTTTTGGTTTTGTTAAATCTCTAACTTTAATAATCTCCAAATGTAAGACACATGGATGTGGCTATTAACATAAGGCACATCTGTGTTTCGTCCACCACCTGAAGTTGTAACGTTGAGTTGCCGTTCCGTCAAAAGTAAAGATGTCTAAACATCTCGCTTACATCAACTGCTCCGTTGTTGGTTGCCACAAAAACCAGCAAGCGTTTTCATTTTGCCTGTTGACCAATCAGCTTCTTTGACAACAATCTTCCAGTGTCTCTCCATGAAGCTCTATTTGTCTGTGCTGCACATTTTGCAACTTAATGTTCCACTATCTTGGGACAATATAAGGCAAAGATGGCATTAAGCCTGCATTTGGAAAAGGTGCATTTTAAACAATCAGGGAATAACCTGCTGTTCAGGCAGTAAATGGTGATGCTTTACCTTTTATTTATTGTGTTAGTCACTGGGATTGTATGGTAATGGAACCATAGAAAAACTGTTAATAGACAGATCTAGACAACTTTTACTGCCATTTTGTATACACAGAGTGAATACAAAACAAAGCTTCATTTTAAAGTGCAGCAGTGATCGAATGTAAACAGTGTGGGGGGAAAAAAAAGAAAAAGAGAAAAAACGTGCAAAAACACATTGATATGGAAGTTCAGAGCATTAATCTATATGGTACAAATATGCCGTGTTTTTTGGTTTGGTTTTATCAGTGTGATGCAGAGTTTTTGACATGATTTAGTTTTATTATTTTATTTCAACAGTTCAGCAGTCTGATGGCAGTGGGGAAGAAATTGTTGCAGACTCTGCTGGACAAGCATCGAATGCCTCTTCACAGAGGAAAGCAGGGAGAACAGTCCATGGTGGGGGTGTGAGGGGTCATTGACGATGTCATGGGCTCGGGACACGCATCACTTGGATGAAATGTCTTTTATAGAGGGAAGAGGAGCCCATTGATCCTCTCTGCTGATCTCACTACCCTTCTCACATTCTTCCAGTCTGAGACGCTGCAGCCTCCAGACCACACAGTGAAACAACTGGTCAGAACGCTCTATATGGTGCTTCTGTAGGAGGTTGTTAGGATGGGTGGGGGCAGATGGGCTCTCCTCATCTTCTGCAGGTAGTACAATGCTTTTGTGCCCTTTTGAATAGTGAGGTGGCTTTTACAGTCCAGTTGAGGCTGTCTGTGATGTGCAACCCCAGGAATTTGGTGCTGCTGACCACCTCTACAGCTGAACAGTGGAGCCAGTTCTTCCTAAATTCGACAATGATCTCCTTCATCTTCTGTTATCTTTGCACCAGTCCACCAGCTGCTCCGCCTCCTCTTTGTAGTCCTTTTCGTTATCGTCTCGGATGAGGCCCACCACCGTGTTGTCGTCTGTAAACTTAACAATGTGGTTGGCAGACGACATCATGGTGGGCCTCATCAGAGAAGAAAACGACCAGAACTGTTAATGTTCCTAACACTACATCTCCAAGTACTATGCAGATTTCTATTATGAATTAATTTCTTTGTTGCTCTCTTTCATGGATGTTTGTACACTGCTCTGTGTGTGCATGTATTTGGGCAAAGGACCGCCAGCACATAAGGGGCCGCAGCATTGCAGGAAACAATGGGATTCCACTGTCTGTCTCTTTCTGGTCAAACATAAGTAAACATAGGAAACATATGCTTTATTAACATTAATGCAGACCAAATGAATGCAAATGCAGACAAGTTTGGGTTAAAAGGGTTTGGGTTCAAATTAGCTCTATTTAAGAAAATTACTCTCCTAATAATGATTAAACATGAATTTAAAGACAATTTCAGATGGATTGTATATGTAAAAAAAAAATACTATGTGAGTACTCCTTTGCATTAAATCCTGTCTCAAATAAATAGCATTTTTATCTTCTGATCAAAAATGTTTTATTCATAAATGGTATTTTTAATTTCCTAAACCCCCATTTGAAAAATCTGCAGAGCGATAGGGATAAAGGTGCATACATCAGATTTGACATGCAGCATTTCTGACTAAGAACAGGGTAATGATAAAGACTGGGATCCTTTTTTTTCTGTCTTTCTGCAACGGTAGCGCATCCGACTGTGGGCAGCTTTGACCTTGCCAGTGAATCACAGTGTTCCCCTTGTACTTTGACACCAATGAATGCTGTTATAACTGGGCCTATTATTCTTTCAAGCCGCGTGAAAAAGATTAAGCTTCATTAATTAGCTCCACTGGAATCTAGCACCCAAAACCAAAATTCTATAACCACTTGACTTTGTTAAATTATTTATGATTTCTGCAATAATCCCTATTTCATGAAGATAAACATGGATACCCGAGGGTTTCCCGTCAAAGTCAGAACATCCACTGTTTCCTGACAACCTTCAGACTCTGCATACGAAAGCAGCTACTTTTGCTGAAAGTTTAGTAAACAAGCAAATGCAGGACGACTGATAGTGGGCCACTGCATTTGTATGAATGCTAATAGAACACTATAAATCCGTCACTTCAGTCGTCTTCACAGCTAAAACATTTGTTTCAGCTTTGGATTCACAAAAATGCCAGGACACTGCCAGACTCCATCACAATCAAATCTACCTATTAAAATTCATTCTTACACCGGCGCTTCTGTCCGTTTTTGTCCCGGACAGCCCGCGGCTCACGCCTGCAGCTTAGAGATAAATGAGAATGTATGAGTCAGCTCCTGCTGTAAAGAAACTGCAACACTGATTTACTTCCTGCCATGGCTCCCCTGGGCAGGACTCTGTGTATCAAAATTAGTTTTCAAGAAATGAAACCTTTAAAATAACTCTGGCAAGACAAGGCTGAGTTTTTAAGAAACCAAATTTAACTTCATACTTTCTACTAACTCTCACTTTCTTCTATTTATTTAACTGAAAATAGGCAAGAAAATATAAGGTAGGGCAAGTTTATTTATAGAGCATGTTCTACTAGCAGGACATATCATTAAGCTGTACATGACAAAAAGAAAAAGGAAACATTAAAGGAAAACTAATTTTCTCTGACAGAAATTTAATTGATCAATTAACAACCAGAATAATTAAAGACAATATAAATTAAACATCATGATTAAAAAATGATTAATATATAAAAGAAAAAAGTAGGACTGCAAAAGTGCATAAGGTTTTTATAGCTGCGTCACTAAAAAATAAATTTTTAATCTTGATTTAAAGTAACTTAGGGGTTTAGCTTTTACAGTTTCTGGGAAAATTAGAGTAGTTTAAGAAGAAAAAACTGTGTTAGGTTCTGGAGTACGAATTAAGTCACTAAAAAGACTAATATGCCGCCTTTCTCCTTAGAAGTTGGGAAGGGGGGGGGGCATCTTTGGAATAAAACAAATAAATAAATATAAAGTAGGAGAGTCTAAATAGCCATAGTCAATGAAGGTACGGTAATTTATTCTGACTAGCAGCATATAAAAAGGATTTGTTAAACTCCGACACCCAGAAAAAGCTGAAGAGATGACAGAGCTCAGCCAGTTATTTACATTCTGGTCAGTGTTTTCTGAATGCTCTTACAGACCTGCTAGGACAAATAAGCACATGGTAATCACTAATTTCCGTCCAGACTCAGGATAAGTAGAGCATAAAAAAAGGGAAAAGACCTGATGCAATAAAATTAGAGAAGCACCAATCCACTGGCCAGTGCTGACATTTTGACAACATTGATTTTATTGTTTTATTTATAGATGACATGAAATTTATCATTGAGTTGTTTTAGTAGTTTAACCTTCTCTGAATCCAAAGAATGACAGAAAGACTACTGTAATGTTATTTATAGATAACCTGTTTTGATTAAAAAAATACATAAAGTGATCAATTACTTCTGAAATTCTACCAAAAGAGGCATTTTTATCACAGAGATTGAATCACAAAAGTTTAGTAGTAGTTTGGAGTTTTTAATCAGTAAATGCAGGAAATACGTATAGGAAACAAATAATGCTCTCTTGATGTAGCAACGTGACACAACGAGTGAGACAGAATCAGGCAGCATGCAGGTACAGTGGAGAATGTTCTGTTTCTGAGTGAGAAATAAAATGTTAAAAGCGGGTAATGTCAGTTCTGTGAGGTTAGGTTAAATACCAGGGAGTCTTTAAGAGACTTTACAGCTCTTTATTTTACAGCAGTAAATTAGAACAATACTGAAAAATAACAAAACTCCAACTGCCATCTTGATACTACAATTAAATTCAGTTCATTGCTATAGCACCAATTCACAACACATGTCATCTCAAGGCACTTTACAGAGACAATTCAACCAGATCATACAGTCAAACTGATACAAAGTTTTCTATCTAAGCAAAACCTGTTGATTGCATCGACTCATTGACACAAAGGCAATCCCTCACACTAAGCATACCTGTAGCGACAGAGGAGAGGAAAAACTCCCTTTTAACAGGAAGAAACCTCCAGCAGAACAAGGCTCAGTGAGGCCGACTGAATTTCATGGAGACAGAAGCAGACATACAGAAAGAAGCAGAGATATGCTACACCATGCAACAACTTTTTCTGTACTGATGAAGATTCACTCACCTCAACATGGCTATTATGATGAAACAGTAAGCTCAATTTACACTACAAACTCATTCAGTATATACTGATGGACTCTTTGGGGACGCTAATAGATTGTGCATGGAGAATTTAACTCTCAGCCATAAATGGTCACTCCTTAGGTAATAAAGAAAAAAATATATATATATATTCTGCCTATGTGCAGCGGCCAAAATATGTTTTAAATCTCACCATGTGTAGAATATATAATACAATCATAAACAACAAACATACTTTTCCTTTTCCTAATAGGATGCTGATGCTAGAAATGTTTTCAATTCTATTTTTTGCCATTATATGTGGCATGACAGGGAACAGCATGATGGTGGATTTTACTTGTCTTGGCTAAAGCTTTTAGCCTCTGCTGGGTTAAGTTAGACTGTCTCACTGTTTTCTTTTTTACTTGCTTCCTACTTTTTTATTTCCATTTTCATTATTTTATTATATTTGTCTATAATGTGTTTCTGCTTGGTGCATAGAAACATGAGAATCATTATCAGTCCGTTAAAGCAGCTCTGTGAATTAATATCTTGATTTTAAATTCCATTTAAGATGTTTTATCATTTCAAGATCACATAGATTTTGTTTTCTTCTGCAGGTGTATGCCTTCAGAAAGTTCAGCATGCTCTCTCAGTGAAGTTCAATGATTAGACAGGATTTGCTTTCTGCAACAAAATGAAAGTTTGATGTGACTTCAAAGAAGCTGTTGTCTTCTGGGTAAAACATCTTCCAGGGCTTACACAGTAAGACAAGTAAAAAGGTTTCCTCTATCTAATCATTGTTGAGAGCTAAGGGAGTGGTATAAAAACTTGAAACTTTGCTTTTTGCTTTTTTATTTAATGCTAATGTAGTTTTCAGACAACCAACAGAAAACTACAAAGTGATCAGATGCTCTTTTATCACCAAGTTTTGACAGTAGTGACAGTCACACCTGGACAGCATCACCCTGATCAGCAGCAGTAGGTACGGAAGCCCTCAAAGGCAAGAGAGAAAAAGAATATTAATCAAAGGAAAATGTTTTCTGTTTGTTTTGTAATACCTTATTTGGCCACTAGAGGCACTGATGTAATAAGACAGACAGTCACTCATGGCTGCATTCTTTAACTGCATATTTAGAGGGACCTGGTTTTCAAGAATCAAAGTCCCAAATATATTATATATTTTTGCAAAGTAAAATAAGATACAAATAAGGTACATAAACTGTGTATTCTTTGGCCATGGCATGTGGTTATCATATCAACCTTGTATCTTTATAAGCAATTGAGAATTATTTGTAGGAATGATCCGGGATATTTGTAGGACAACATCATAACTGCTCTTTCTTCAGGCCAAGACTGTATTTCCCAGATAACCTTAGACTTGCTGTCAGTCAATGCTAATCATAAGTTAACTTAAGGTAAACATGGGTGTAAGAAATAACGTAGCAACAATTTAAATAGCAATCCTTCAATTATTATATTTATTTATGTTTTAGTTATAACAGCTAAATGGAACATAGATAAGGGAGCTTAAAAGACGTTTTAACCTCAAACGACATCAAACAACAGAGTGGGGAAAAACTCTTAGTTTAGACTTCTAAGACTTTTTTTCCTTCACCAGCACAACACACAAAATAAAACTTTGGTTAATTTCTAAGTCTTTTTTTCTTGCCTTTCAGGGCAGAAAATAATATAAGAAAACAAAAAAACTTATTTTCTCTTTCAGGGCTTCTGTAAGTAGGTCTGTGGGTATGGACCTCCTGTTGCATTCTGTCAAACTGTGGGATATCCTGCATGGTAACACTTCCAGGTCTTCTGAAAAACTTGGTCAAGTACTGATGTGAGACTCTTTTTTTTTCTTTTCTTTCATGCACAGGTACCTGCCCAGACTGTACTGAATCCAATTTCCACCTCCCAATACCTGATTCCTTCCAGATCAGTTTCAGATTCCCTGGCTTTGACCTTCATGCCTCACCCTGAATGTCCGGATAGCCCCACCACTAGGATTGATATCCAGAACCTGGCCTTCGTCTGTTCGCCTGTTGAAAGAACTTGAATCTTTTCTGTGCCGATTACTCAGTCTCTGTGTCCCTCCGTGACTGAACTGTCACTTAAAATACGTCCACATTAAAAAAAAAAAAAATCCAGAAAGAGTTAACTTCTCTTCTTAAACCCATAAATAAATCTTCCTCATCCTTACCTCAAGAACAACATACTTTTATTTTCCTGATTTGATATTTTGGGAATATTAAGCTTTCTCATTCATCTAGAATGATGACAGAAAGAGGAACATAGACTAAAAGGTTTATGCAAGCACTTTTGAACATCAAAAAGATACACAGCTTGTTCTAGACTTTGCTTCGCTGCTTTATTGAAACCAGCTAAACGCAATCTAAAAAAAAAAAAAAAAATCAGCTACAGTCAAAATGCCTCTGCACGTAGTCTGTAGGAAGCCTGCTATGCTGCACAGCAAGTTATATGCAAAACAACAGCAACAGGGTCTCTCCTACCAGAAAGGTTTACCTAAAAGCTGCACTTTTATGGTGCATTCAAGTACAGATCTACACTTAATGGTTTGAAGATCAAAACCATATAAAACTGATTTAAACTTTCTTTTTCTCAAAATGTCAGAACATTAAAGGAGCTCTTTGGGCAACATTGGGGATTTCAAGTGATTTTATGTCTATGTTGTATAGTCTTTTTACCCAGGTATTTGCTTTTCTTAATCCTTTAAATATTCTAAATAATCAACTTTGCACTCAGTTCCATTCTGCCCAAATTATGAAGATAAACAAAATAGTAAAAACTATTCTTTCCAAATAATTTCTTAATCCGTTGTTTAGTGCTGGATATATACCATTTACTTTTTTCTCCATTAAATCACACATTGATATTTGACTTTAACAGAAAAGGTCCACAAAGCAACTTAAAACATTCTTCATCATTAAAAATTCATCATCATCAGGGCAGCTCACTGCTTTAAATTGCTAAATGCTACAGAATGTAATTTTCACTGACATCTAGTGGCCAGAGTGCAGTGACATGAACCAGTCCCCCCACACTTCTCCCTCTCCAACAATACAGAGGCCATCATGGTACACAATGGCTTCCGCAACGTCAACATTGCCCATCTTGTCAGGTGACGAAGTTTGCTTACATGATAATTTCATTAAGAGTATTTTATTAATCAGTGGAGGATATAGATTTTATATAGGCCTAACTTGCCACACATTCAAGTGTAATGGCAATCTCTACAGACACTAAAGCACCATTTACACTACCCTCTGAAAAACCGATCCGTGCCTAGTTCGGACCGCTCTTGGATCAATTAACCATGCCTAGCTTGGTTCCTTGCGACTGTTTACATATCACGTTAACATGGTTCCTTGCCACCTAGTGATGATATATGGTACTAATACTCTCTAGAGGGGAACAAGCTAATCATCATGGTGGCATCAGTAACATTCAGAAAGTTTGGTTATAATTGTGATATTTCATTGTTTGCGGAGAGTCAGGTGAAGAATGTAGCCTTTGGTGAATTTACTTCACAGAGTCGGCTTCTGGGAAGTGCATACGACAAATGATAGTCTTATCAGATCTTACAGACGCAGGAAACAACGACAGACGTTGAGTCTGTTAAGCAGAATCATCAGTGGAAATTGTATGGCACGGTAGGGAAGCTAGTATTTTTATGAATGTCTTAAATTTCATGATTACAGAGGCTGACTGTAAGGAGATGACGTGGTCTGCTCATGAGCTCTTTGTTATCTGAGAACCGAGCCAGAACTTAACTGTGCCAAGCCCTACTGATGAACTAGTACCAGTTTAGCGTGGTTCGATTAGGTCTGGCACGGTCCGGTTTAGTTGTGCGTGTCATTTACACTCAACAGTTACCTAGGTTACCATGCTCGGACCGCTCTCGGCACGGTTTCAAAAGGGTAGTGTAAATGGGGCTTAGTTTGTCAGCTCTGAGCTGCTTTAGCACAAAGACATCTGCTTCCATACATGTGAGACCCACTCCTATTTAATTATAATTAGCAATTTCTAAGGCAATGCAAACCTAAAGATTGAGATTTTCAGTTCGTAGATGATAAGAAATAACATTTATAATATATCACATTTCAGATAGAAAATTCCTCCAGTTATTACACACTGTTGCTTTAAAGAAATGTAGAAAACAGCCCAAATTACTCAGATCACCTGAACTAAACCTGAGGAACAAATGTGAACGAGTCACCCCTTCATTAGGTTCAGTGTCCTAAAGTGACAGCTCTGTTGCTCAAGCACATTTTGTCATTACACAGAAGACAGTGGATATAAAAGGGTCCAGACAGGTAGTATTGGTGTAGTGGAGCATGAAGTCAGGTGAGTAATGGATGATGACTGAACGGAGAGAAAGGCTGCAGTGACCTTAGAGCTGAGAATGAAGGAGTAGAGTGGATGGAGGTGAGGAGGTGAAGCATCGGTGGAGTGCTGCTCACATCCTGAAACATGCTGGGAAAGCATCAAAGAGACAGAGGAGTGAGAGATCCAATCAGACACACTTGTTTTTGCCCAATTTTTGACTCCTTCTGTGCCATCGTGTGGCTCTACCATCACTATTTATCTCCATTATTTTCTGCCGTAACTAAAAGCCTCCTATGTGAAGCTGATACAGTATGATAAACATCAGCTTCTGTCCAGATGGGGGGATCTGGAGGTCCAGATAAAGATGCTAACATGGGGGACCAAAGGGTCACCTCTACGATAAACTGGGACAAACATCCTTACTGCAGAGATAATGAGGTTTAAATCAAAGAGATTTTGAGTTTAGCAAATAAAGCTGTAGGGGCCGACGCTGCATTTTGTGCATCAAAAGCTGCTCGTTGTATAAAATGACCTTCATTTTGTTTCCGTGTGAATAAAAAAAGCCTTTTCACCGCCCACATCACACATTTAACACCTCATTACACCAGGCAGATTTATTCTATATTAATTCCTAAACCCTCTGCATTTTAAAGGATTTAATAAGTACATTAAGATTTTTTTCATTTAAACGATATATTGGTCTGATCAAAAGGCTTAATGAATAAATCTGATTGATGGAATAATTTGCCTTGAACAAGTGCATTGAGGTAGTGCAATCATTATTTTATGTATGTATTATGCAGTACCCTTATTTCAATATAAAGAACAATTGCAGAAAGAATTGCTTTAATGTTCGATTATCGTTGTTGATACGACATGTAGGAGGTTAAACAACACAGTGCTGCATATCTGCCTGCCCTTTCTATGGAGTAGAGATGCAACCCTCCATCATCTTTTTTCTGTACATTTGACTTTGCTGCACATACAGTTCAATCCCCAGATATGCCCTGCCAGCCACAGAGTTTTTGACATTTTTAAAATTTTGTAGCATTTGCATCAAAGCTCTATAAAGCAACATACATTCTACCAGCATGGTATCTACACACGTTTATCTAAAACGCTGTAGCAATGACCCAATAATAATCAACCCTTTTTATAAGCCACAGGGAGGGCAATCATAGTGCAACACAGTAGGTATAAAAACACAGTCAGCTTGACATAACACAATACCTTACATCTATAAAGACAGAAAAATACATCTGATCATTTAAGAAGATCATTAGAAATTTAATGACTGCAGTGACAAAGGATTTTTTTTTACAATACTAGGCAGTATGTTGGACATAGGAGTTTGCCCTGAAATCGAGGGCTTGTTGTTTTCCAGCCCCAGCTCCGGCTATCAGTGTTGTTGTGTCCTTGGGCAAGACACTTCACCTGCATTGTCTACTGATGGTGGTCAGAGAGCCTGTTGGCGCCAGTGTACGGCAGCCTCACTGCTGTCAGTGAGCCCCAGGGCAGCTGTGGCCTCAATGTAGTATGCCACCATCAGTGTATGCATGAAACGGTGAAATGGTGAATGACTGAATGTAATGTAAAGCGCTTTAGTCAAGCCTCCTGACTTGAAAAAACACCATATAAGTACAAGCCATTTACCATTTAAAATCTAGTTTTCCCACTCATGGGTATTAGACACCTACGTCCAAAAGGAGGCAACTGGAACTCCTAATTAGGAGGTGATCCTGTTTCACAAATATACATTTTTAGAATAGATCTAGACCTATACAGGTAAATGAGATCCCTCAAGTTATTACAGCGTTTTGTGTACTTAAATCTTAAATATTCTTAAGTTCTGTCTTTCATGATTAAAAGTCAAACCAACATACCATGTAAAAATGTAGGCTAGACGGAATAAAGCTTCAATAAAAATTATACATAAAAGTTGAATTCACAGTAAAACAGTTATAACCATAAAGCTTACAATAGAAACAAATGTCCTCTGGTTAAATTTTTTCCATAAAGAACACAATAAAATTATTCAATCTCATGGAATCCTATGCTGACACTCTGTCTGCCTCTAAGAGGATTCTCTCAACAGGAAGAATGCTTTGAGCAGCTAAGAAAAAAAGTAATCTGGCCTGCTTCCTCAGTGGTTCTGATTCTAACCATTGGGTGGAACTCAAAGACTCAGTCTAAATTGTTCAAGTTTAATTCCTCTATCATAAAAAACCGGAGTCACAGCAAAGTCTTCTAAGCGACAAATTGAATTGCTCTACCTAGAAAATACATAGAACTGGTTCTGTTCGAGCCCATAGACTGATTTTATTAGGCTGTACTTCAGTGGTGAGAATACGTCTCTGAGTTTTTAAAAGGTTTTTAAGACAGATGGGCTTAAAATTTTACATTTATGGTGCCTTTATTCACATAACCGAGCAAGCAATTATCTATCATATAGCACCTTTTTAAAATCCCATAAATGGTCCACAAGATAAAAAGAAAAACCACCAATTAAGTAAAAGCCTTTCTAAATAAGGTGATTTTTAAAAGAATCAGGAGAAACTATGGAGCCCACACAGGCTTCAAGGAACCATAGTCTTTCTGTGCCCTGTCAGTAATTAACCAAAGGCATATAGATAACTAAAATAATCAGATTTCCTGTGTTGGAACTTTGTTAATACAGGCTGAATGGGCCATCTAATTTCCTTAAAAAGACTAAGTAAAGCAGAAACCTCTAAAGTTTAAAAATTAATAGGAATTACTAGAGTATTATAAATCTTCTCAATTAATCTACAGAAGACTATTAGGACAAAAACGCAGTGTCCTAATCTGAAGTATTAATTTGAAAGGTAAAATCTGAGCAGCAAGGTGCATAAGCAACACTTGATGTTAACGAGGTTTGAGGCAGGTATTAAGTATTCTTTAAAGGTTTAATATCACAATGAAAAACAAACTTTACATGGTCTGTCGTGGTTAATTATAGAGACAGATTAATTTTCAGATCGAGACAAGAAATACATTTAAAACATCTTAGAACCTCATTACTTCAATTGGTGAGTGATCCAGAAAAATGGTGGGAAAAAAAAGGAAAAAGAAAAATGGTGGTGAATACACACACACACCATAGTGTTCTTTGCTCCCCTGGGGTTAAAATGACCACATTACCCAGCATGTCTACCGCAATTAGCATAACAGCGACTCATTTAGATTGAATCGTCACTGACCTTCTTTGCTCATCATCATTGTTCTCTTTCTTTGATATTCCTTTAAATCCTTTTTTTTTACTGAAACAACAGTGGTTGTTACACCCATTTTCATTGATGTGTTCTTATCAGCACACTTGGCACCAGGGCACCTTAGGCCTGAGTTAAATAATCAATTTTGTAAGTGTATCTTCTGACCTTTTAATTGTTTTGAAAAGAAAGGGTAGAACTGTCCACCAGTCCCAACCTGGTGGTGAGTTGGATAGAAGTGGAAGCCGAACAGCCTCGGCAGGCCCAAGCAGGTAGTGAGGGTCAGTGGACTGGCAGACTAGAGTGGTGATTCACCTTTGCAAGAAGCCACCTCACATGCCTCCCCTGGTGCAAGTAGAGGCTTGATGCTAGGATTTGTTCCTGTTCATCACCCAGGCTGAAATCAACACAGTGGTCAAAACATTCCACAGTGGGAAGGTTTAAGGGTGGGTGAGATCTGCCCTGAGTACCTTAGATCTCAAGATGTTGCTGGTTTGCTGTGGGTGACAGTGCCCCTGGACTGGCAGACTGGGGTGGTGGTCCTCCATCAAGAGAAGGGGGACTGGAGGGTCTGTTCCTGCTACAGGGAGATCACACTTCTCAGTCTCAAAGGAAGATCCATGCCAGGAAACTGTAGAGGAGAGTCCATCTGATTGTTGGAACCTCAGTTTCAGGAGGAGCAGTGTAGTTTTTGTCCCAGCTATGGAGTACAGGACCAGCGCTATACCCTTAGCAGAGTGTTCGACGGATCATGGGAGTTTGCTCAACAGGTCCACATGTGCTTGGTGAACCTGGAAAGGGCATGTAATGGAATCCCCGGTGGATCCCTGTGGAGGGCACTCCAGGAGAACAAAGTCAGCAGCCCTTTACTAAGGGCCATCCGAGAGTCTGGTCTTCACTGCCAGCATTAAGTTAAACCTGTTTCTGCTGATGTTGGACTCTAGCAGGGCTGCCCTTTGTCACAGATCCTGTTTATAACATTAATGGACAGGATTTCTAGATATAGTCAAGGGCCAGAGGGGGCCACTGCACTATTGTGGTGAAGAGGGAGCCAAAAGGCAAAGATCTTGATTTACCTGCCGGTCCCTAGCTTGGTCAGCAATTTTGGATGTGACCAAAAGATGAGAGCCCAGATACAAGCAGCTGAGTTAAGCTGGCCAGGCACTCTCTAAGAGACAAGGCGAAGAGCTTAGCCACCAGGAAAGGTTTGGAATAGAGTTGCCTCTCCTCCACATTGTGATGAGTTAGCTTAGGTGATTGAACTTCTGTTTCTGAGGCACTTCCCACTGGGAGGAGGCCCAAGGGACAGCTCAGAACATGCTGGAGGCACGATGTCACCAGGCTTCCCCAAGAGCAGCTGGAGGAGCTGCGTGGGGAAAGGGAAGTCTATACAATACATCTATATTCATCCAAAAACCACATTATGTCAAATGTTTAGATGCACCAAGAATACTAGTGCTGGCCACTAATGATAATAATAATAATAATAATTGTTGGAAATAAGTCAATAACAAGGTTTATCTATTGCAAAATGTGACAAAAGAAATCATTTGTTGCACATGATGACTTCTATATACAATGCAAGTATGAAAGTTACTTCAGTTGATTTTGGTTGATGGAGCCCTAAAGCTGGAGAAACAGTTATTTGCAGACATTTAAATGGTTTAACAAGCAGATTTTGCAACATGCAGTTGTACCATTTAGTTTAGGTGAAGCTCTAATATGCTGATACCAATGCTACCAGATTCTAGTTGCTATTAAAAAAAAACAACCTACCTTTTCCTACTTTCCTGATTAACTAAAACTAAAAACATTTTTTGTTGTTTTCTTTTTATATTTATTTATACATTATTAGTAAAAAAAAAAAAAAGATAAAAAGATTATAGTGGTGTGAAAGTGAAAGATGTAACGAGTATGGCATTTCTAATAAGGTTATATAATGCAGTATACTATAAAAAAGGTTCAGCAATTAGCATACAGCTAAATCATAAGAGAGGCATCTTACTATTTGATTTCCATATTTCATCAAAACTGATATGCAGTTATCTGTATGAAATATTTTAATCCCTCATGACACTGTACTACTACTGCAGGAAATTGTAGCAAACTAATCTAGAGCCACCCTACTGTCCTCCATATGTACTCTCCTGGAGTTACATGGTTCTGATTCTTATGATTTCCTATGTTCTCTGTGACTTTGGACTTTGTCTTGCCAGATTTCATTTACATCTGGCTAGACAGTCTTGGTTTGACTGGTTTAGCAATGTATGCATTTGTTTGTGGACAGTTCTGCAAACACAAATGTTCTCACAAAGCACAGTGTGACATGTTGGAGGCAAATCAGAGAAGTCTGGGCAGGATAACTGTCTCATGAATGGCAGGGTGCCCAGGGCAGAGATTCACCTCTCCAATTAGAACAACGGGAGAGCAGACACCCTGCTACATCACTGACACAACATAGCGGTATGTTACTGGTCTGTTACGAAACGGATCATTTCTAAATTTACCAGTCTGAAAACTTATTGACATTTGATTGGAAACCTGACATTCTGACAGTGCATCTCAAACAACTGGTCTATCTTCAAACCTGGCAACCCCACATCTTATTTCAACATTAATATTGCTTATTTTGTTCCCCAAAATGGCACAAATGTACTAATACTTAAAGATAAATTCTTTATATTTTCTTAATATTGGTATATGCTTCTATGGGTCTGTCAGTGCTAGAAAGGACATGATACAGAACTTATCTCCTAATGAGCTGGCGCAATGTGTTTTAAAGCTTTACTCCATAATATTCCGTCTGATCAGGGCTGATCAGAGCTACAAGATGCATCAACAAAGCTCAGAGAGGGTAAAAGGAGAAGAGTGAGGCCAAGCTTATTTTGCATTGATAGAGAGAAGAAATAATGAGCATAAAATCTCAGGGATCAATATTTTTATGCTTAACCCTTGACTTCACCAAGTCAAGGATCAACATGCAATAAACTGCCTAAAGAAAATGTAAGCATTTTAAAGGAGGTACCTATTTATAACAACATTCAATAGCTTGATATGTTTTTCTAACAATAGATTAAGCTGGTTTGGCAATTTAATATCAAGTATTGTGAGAACAAAGCAGAAAATGTAATGAAAATATGTAATTGAAGGAATATAGGCAGCGCTGATTTTAAATGTGGGTACGTCTGTGATGAATGGTGGTATTGGGAGAAATGGGCCAAATCAACTTAAAAAGTGTTCAGCAGTCCACACAGACAGATCCAATTAGGTCACATCATAAGTTTTTGACCCACATCCTCAGTTAACCCCAGGCATCGAGAACAGAACCTCAGGGACGAACCGGGATAATTGGATCTGTGGCAAATCTCCCATCAAAGGACCAAGAACACATTTATTAGCTGTTCATTTTTGACCAAAGGGGTTAAACTTAGAGGACATTTATGTCTCCAACTGACAGGAAATGTTTTGGCAAAGCATTTCTTGTTAAATACGTGAAGATTTCTTCATTAAAGGGGACATTTGATGGATCTCATGCTGTCCCATCCTATGAACTTAATCAATTATAAGATGTTGTTTACTGCACATCTCTATTGGTTTAAGAGGATACATGATGCATAGAAAAAGCTTGTAAAAATCTATTAGATGTCCATAATAAGGAATTCAGCTAGGAAAAAAACTATGTTTCCATAGTTACATGACATGTTGTAAGATTCTCCTAAAACAGATGATGTTCCAGAGTACACTGTACTATGTTAAGGGGTTGGAATATCCGGTTTTTCACATGAAATAGTTAGGTTTAATCAATTCAAAATGACAAAATATGAAAAATTCAACACTTTGCATGACTTCTAATAGAATCTATTCTAAACTACCCCTAAAATTTAAACTCTTGTACTCAAAGTCAAAGGTATAAAGAGTAAAAAGGAATGGTGAAAGTACTGTCCCCTGAGGTGCTCCTGTGCTGCTGACTACCTCGTTAAACACTTGACCCTTCAGTACCTTGCTCTGTTTGTCACAGGTATGAGGGTATCAGCTATATTTCCCAATAAATAATGAATTTCTAGTGTGGAGAAAAAAAGTGCATATTAATTGTGTTTAAACCAAAAGGTCACCAATCTCTTGCACCTTTTTCAAACACACCCAGCAGGCAAAACACTGACTCAGAAAAACAACTTTCCCCATTCGAAAGGTAATTATAAAACATACGTTTATATGAGAAAACTGCTTTGCTACTCCTCTGGGAGTCTGTGTGAAAACTAACAAGTAGAATTATTATCTGAACAAATACTCCCTTGGAGCCATGCTGTTTGGTATTTCTTTTGATAATTTACTGCATAAGTTGTCCAACATGCCTGCCTGTTAACAGAGCACCTCTAACCTACCCGGCTTCATTTGACTTGCTAATGAGAATGTCTTATCAGGAGGTTTCATTAAAATACTTCACAATGAAAGTAAGAACATTTTGTGTTTGCTGTTTGGACATTGAAATAAAGGGTGTGCATGCTCTTATGGGTGATTTGTCCTGCTGCAGATACTCAAATCTTTATACTCCAAACCACACTGTGACGGTGCATTGGTCGAGGCTCCAGACTGCGACTGATTTGCCCTGTCCGTCACGCCCCGATCATCATGGGGCCATTTTTCCACACTGAACCCAACCCCAGCAAGGCGGGGGACCAATTTGTTTTAAGTGGATGGCTCCAAACGGAGAGCTGATGGAAGAGGAGACGCTGCCTCTGCATCCATCCTCTCCTCCCTTTCATATACGGCTTCCTTGACAGCTACACACACAGCTGGATACTTTTATAATGTCATCATGCTGTATAGCTCTTTAGCTATATGTAAACGCACACTGAGTCCTTAGAGAGTAAAGAGTGCTTTACGAATACAGTGAAGTAAAACATTATTTGTCAACCTACATTAAAGGGTTTTAAAGTTATTTAATTTTAATGTGCTGCAAAGCAAACCCTATACATGAGCCTATTTACTTGGTTTGCTTTTGCACAAATCATTCCATAAAAAACAAAATCTACCCAGAACAGAAGGATTACCCTACCAACAATGATGGCATTAAAAAAAAAGAAAAATACAATTTTAGGGATGTGTCAAAGTTAAGAGTTCATGCTAAACTATACCATCAAATGTAATCACAGTAAATGTGGGTAAATGAGAAAAGATGGATGTAAGTACTGTAATAAAACCAATGCAGAGTGTTTATTAAACGAATTAAGGGGCAGATATCGTAAGATCGCTCTTCTTTCTGCTTCTTTTTATTGAAGATTAATTGACTTGAGGGAGTCTGTATTGGTGTGCATATGCATTTTATAGTTATTTTTGAATGAAATAAATAAATTAATTTTTTGTCTATTCTTTGTTTATTTTAAAGCCGGATGAATAAAGGTGGCCTGGCATTGTATTGATTACAATCACTTTCAAGACTTTGTTGGTGCTCTCTTATCCAAGCCTGTAGCTCTGTTTTGATAAATTTCACCAATTTGGTTTAAAGGTAGAATTACTGAAGGTTTTATTGAAACAAAACTGAGGATCAAGAGTATAAAGAATATTTTTCTCAATTTTATTCTGTCCTATTGTGCTCATCTTTTTTTGACCAGTAGGACGAGTGTTGCTCCAAGAACTTGTAGTTCATGAACTGACTCAGCTCAAACATCCTTAATAATACAGTTAAATTATGCAATGGCTTTAATTATTGGTACACCAGCTAGTTCAAATGCTCCAGTTGTTTTCAGTCATCTAGGAACCCTTAGTTTTCACTAGTAGCTCCCCAGTTTCAGTGCATAGAGCCTGTGGTCACACTTGCCTTTGAATCCCCCCTTCTCTGCATTATAAGGCCAGGACTGTTAATGTGGACCCACAGGCAGCCACTGTAAGTCACAGCAAAGTCATTACTGAGTTAGCTCAGTGAAAAGATCGTTAGAAATACCCTAAAGCTTTTATGGTCCAGGAGTCACTAAACTTAATGATTTGAAAGTCATGTTTGGGGGATCGTTAAAAAAAAAGCTTAAGCCATTTCGAATAATCACAGTTTATCATCTATGTTTGTGTTTATGCAGAGAATACAGTCCACCCAATGCTAGAGAACACCTGGAACAAGCTGGGATTTAGCTGTTTGCTGATGTGATCTCAAACCACTGAGGGGAAACTAAACTGGGCCACAACATAAAAGGACATTACCAGCCTAACAGGGCATAAACTGCATACATAAAATGGGTCCTATTTGCTCAGATAGGTTCTGGTCTGATTGCTCTGATTGTCTCTAAGCCTCGACGCAAACCAAAACAAAAAGAATCTCATGTTGAGATCAAATCACCATTTAAGGGCATATTAATTCCAGCTAATAACATCATCCATCAGTCAACAGCGGCATCTCAGTAAATGTGAATATTTTAGAAAAAGCTATTCAGATCTAAGATTCTTATAGAGAATATTGGATTAAAATTGGTATTTTTGTCACAGAAATGTCCTGGTATAAGTTGTACCACTGAAAAAGGTGAAGTGGGAGTGTTTTTGAAGTAAGGGTTAATTCCCATCCTCCTTCATTTAAGTGTTGGTCCAATCAAATCACCTGATCAGTAATTCATACAAAAAGAGCCCAGACCGAGCACTGAGTTCAGGTACTGTTCCATCTTCAACATGCCCACATTTCTGAATTAAGACCCTTTATTATCAGTCTGATGCATGAGGCTACTGTTCTAAGAAAGTGAACTATGGATTTTCATCAAATTTAAGGTAGAAAGATTTAAGTTAAGTTAGATAAAACAGTGTTCATCTTAAGAATTACTCTATTTAAAGTATACATTTGACATTTTTAAAGAATCAATATGAAAAAAACAAAGATCTTCCAAAAGAAGATGACTACTTTCCCAGGTAAATGCAACAAATGCTGACTTCCTAAATGAACAACACAACATCTTTGGAAGGTTTGAGGCACTAAACAGCAGTCCAGCAGTGAAAAACCTTCAACACCAGGGAGAGGAGGCACTCAACCTTTACTTAGCTGAAATGAGGAAAACCTTGAGGAGAGTCAACCCAAGAAAGGCCCCAGGCCCTGATAACATACCTGGGCGGGTGTACAACAAGCAGTGTTGGGAAAGTTCTCTTTCTA